>NC_055964.1:6246573-6546573 GCF_018492685.1 Alosa sapidissima
GTGGACAGAATTGGAGTAAGACCCATGGGGCTGATTGTACATCACTAGTGAACAAACAAGCTGCAGTCAGGTCTGTGGCAGACAAACAGTGCTAGCAGTGAAAAGGAGTGTGGATCGTAATACTATACATCCAATAAGAATAGAGCAAAGCAGAAGTAAAATGTAATTAAATAGTGACAGTCCTTCAGCAGCCGTCACACCGGTGTAATGAGAATGTTGTAAAATGAATGTTCTAAAGAATATTTGGGTTTATCCAGAGCCCTATCTATAAGGCTTATAGATTTATACATTTTTGGGTTTATCTAATTCAACATGGAATTTTAGAACCTTAAATTGTTGCAGAAGGGAATCTTTTGTTAGAATGTGCAACATTGTATTTAGTGGTGTTACAAGGGGTGGGTGGTCTCTGACTTGGTTGAAGAAGAGTAGTGAAGAAGTAAGAGTTACATTTCACAGAGAAACAGACCAAAAAAGAGTGTTGATTTATTTGTTACACAAGTTAAATTGCTAATAGAAAACTCTCTCTCACAAACATATTTTATATACTTTATTTGATTCCACTTTACAAGTCAAGTTACATTAGGAATCAAATCTTCTGAAAAATCCAGTAGATTAAAGCAGTTCAGCAGTCTATCATAAGTTCAGGTTCAAGGGTATAGGAAACGGTCTCTTCCAAATAAACATGCTTCCTATAACTGCTGATATGGAACAGTACTTTACTAGCTTCTTGGCCTTAATTTACTATAGTCCCCCAATGCAGTTGTCCACGGACCACCAACCTATATACAGTACATGACCTAGGCTACCAGAAAGGAAAAAAAAACACACACAAACACGCACTGTGATTTGTGGTTACCGTCCAGACTACAGATACTGTGCCTCCTGGCTGTCTTGCTCATTGAAGTTGATCTCAAGATTCCCAGACAGACTGCCTACAGCAACAGTACAATAGTCTGCATTTCACACTGCTCTCCCTGTGTTGGACCTTTGTTTATTTAGTCGAAGTCCAATACTGTTTCATTCGCCATAAAAGGATTTTTATTGCATGAACATCAACCATGACCAGATAAGCAACTCACTGTTGCTTCATGTTCCAAAGACGTCCAAAAACCCTGCCTTGGATGATTGGAAATTATTAACAGTTATGGGGACTAAAACTAACTTGTAAATCAGTATTATCAGTGTGTTTTCCAAGTTATGTCACCTTCATTTCATAATGATATTAAGGGGAAGGTTTGGTTGCAGTGGAGTGAATGCCAGAGTTCTCCTGCAATGAATGGGAGAGAATTGTGGAAGTACTGCCTTTCTTCCTGATGGGCAGTTTCATATGTTTTGGATGTGACACTCATATAGTCCTCTATGTGGCCAAGCTACCTTTAATATGGAAATGATTGCGATGGTGTGTAATACACTCTTGTGAGGTGAAATTGAATTACAGCAGAATTACAGAATTATTGCTTTTCTTTTGTCATTGTTACCCTTCACAATTGGTTCCTCTGTCAACTTTTAGCTAGCCTGGGTGTTCCCATGCTGCCTTGTGCGCGATTTGATTCACGCTGCTAAGGCAGCCTGGAGACCATGGAGCAGCAATAGGGAACCAATCACAGAACGGGGGAAAGCAAGACGATGATGAGCTATGCACAGACACATTTGATAGACATCCGTGGCACCCAATAAACGGATCTGGGCATTTTTTTCAAATACGAGAAAATGAACGTTTGGTTTCCAGACCACGTCTCATTGAGAAGTGGTGGCGCTAGCCAGGCTAACTTTTAGCCTGGCCTAGAGATAGATGTATAGAGTACTTGAGTCAGTGACTTTTCTCTATTCAATTCAGTTTATTGATATTTACAAGGATACAAGGAGGTTTATTTGTCACATACATAGTAATACTAACGTAAAGCATGTAGTGACATTTTGTTTGGTGGTGCTTTTTCTGTGCAAGTGTGAAGAAAGAAAGATCAAGAAATATTTTAATAAATAGCAAGAGAGAATAAAAAGTGCAGTGTGTGTACAGTCCATGTGTAAGAAAACAAAACAAAAAAAAGTTTATAGTCTTGTGTTTAGGATACAGATTGCTTGAGGATAGAAGCTCCTCCTCAGTCTCTCTGTTCTGGTATTGTAGCAGCAGAGACGTTTGCCTGACCTCAGTCTTTTGAAAAGTCCATGATCAGGATGTGATGAGTCCTCGTACATAGTCTAGTACATACTCTGGTACAAAGGTCTCCTGCAGGGTAGGGAAAGGTGCTCTGATGGTACGTTCGGTAGATCGCACCACTCTCTGTAGGGCACTGCAGTCACAGGCTGTACAGTTCCCATACCAAGTGATGATGCTACTAGTCAGGACACTCTCCACAGCTGAAGAGTAAAAGGCCTTCAAGATGAGTGCCAATACTTTGAACTTCCTCAGCTGACGTAGGAAGTACAGTCTTTGCCTAGATTTCCTCAGTGTGTGCTGGGTGTCAACAGTCCATGTTAGATCGTCAGTGAGGTGTTCTCCCAGGTATTTGAAGCTTGTGACTCTCTCCACTGGCAGCCCACTGATCTTAAGTGGAGTGTAAGCTCTGTTCTGTTGTTTCCTGTAGTTCACCACCATTTCCTTTGTTTTGCTGACATTCAACGTGAGATTGTTGGACTGGCACCACTGTGCTACCTCATCCACCTGGTTCAGATAGGCCTGTTCATTGTTGTTGCTGATCAGGTAAGGTGGTGTGACTGCTGCTGGCTCTGCAGTCATGGGTGTAGATGTTATACAGCAGAGGACTCAAAACACAGCCCTGGGGGGCACCTGTGCTGATGGTTAAGGTGTCAGATGTCAGACCACCCACCCTGACCACCTGTGATCGGTCAGTGAGGAAGCTGTGAATCGATTTGCAAATGGTTATTGAGCATTTGTAACAAAGACACTAACAGCAACTGAGATTGGTTAAATGGTTTAAGAATGTTTTTCACTGTAATATTGGAATAAAATAAAATGTAGATTATGCCAACAGACTGATTACTTGTTTGGAAAGTCTGTTTAGGGTCTGTGTATGTCAGCATAGTTGAGATCTTAACAGGAGGCTTTTCTGTTTTCTGGCAGCTGTCGTAAGGATGGCTGCTCAGGTGGAGCTGGACGCGGGCAGGACAGGTGTGGTGGGAGCGCGGCTGCACCTGAGCCCCCTGGCCGACTCCAGCAACACAAGCCTGATGGAGAGCCCCGCCTGCCCCCAGGGCGTCCTCATCCTGACCCCTGAGCCCAGCAAGCCCGCCCCAGGGCCTAAGCCCCGCCTCACCCCCAAGCCCTACGCCGTGGAGAAGAACCCCACCATCCGGCCCATCCTCGCCCCCAAGCCTCAGCCCAAACCTCGCCCGGACTCCACCCGGCTGTCGGTCTCCAAGCCAGATCCTCCCTGCATGCCGAAGCCGCCGCTGGCTAGTGCTGCGGCTAGCAAGCCCCGATCAGTCTCCACCGGCATCCCCAACACTGCCGCCAGGCCGACGCCCTCCACCTTCTCCACCAAGCCGGGGTCGAAGCCCAACTCAGGCCAGACCAGCAAGCCCTTGGCCCAGCCTTTCAAACCAGCGCCACCACTCGCCTCGGACGAACCCAGAAAACCCTCCCCCTCCCAGATGGCCAAGAAGCCCGCAGTAGCCGGACCTGCAGTGCCTCAAAAGAGAGGGGGCGTTCAGACAGGCCGGTCTGCAGCGGAGTGGTCGGGACCGACCCGGCAGAAACCGCCGGGCTCCGCCATGACCCGGGCCAAGTCCCTGGGCTTCCTCACAGAGGTGGGCCTAACGGAGGCGGTGCCAGACACCAGCGCCAGAGAGCCAAATGGAGGCCGCGCAGCCATGGAGGTGGCCGCTGCCCCCGTGCCTCTCAGGCCTCAGGGCAGAGGCGGCCGGCCCCGGCCCATGTCGGCCATTTTTTTACCCAACTCTTCCTCTCCAGACGCCCAGAGCTCGGGCAGCGGCAGCGGCGGACCCCGCTGGAGAGGGCGGCGGCCACTCTCCGCCGACCTCACTTCCAGGTTCGAGATCGCAGGGTTCACTGTGCACCATAGAGCTGCCAGCAAGGAGAACTTGCCAGAACCGACACGAGGGCAGCAGCAGGACCAAGAGGAGGACGAGGATGAGAGGACTAGAACGAGAGGTGTGACCAGGAGTGGAGAGAAAGACAAAGAGAGAGGAAGCGGCGATGGCACGGAGGACAAGAGCAAGGTGTCCACCACGCAGGAAATAGGTGAAAGCAGGAAGCAGGAAGCGGGGGAGGGCCAGGAGGAGGTGAAAGGCGGAGGGAGCATAAAGAGGAGGATCAGTCTCCTGTTGGACTCCTCCATGCTGTCCGTGCCCGGAGGGGGCCGGACGTCTGCCGACGGGGTGGAGACTCGCTCGGCGGCACAGCCAATCCCGGATGTCCCAGACAAAGCCATCGGAGTGAAGCAGCGGATCCGAAAGCTGACGGAAGACACGCCCCTCTCTCAAAGCCCATCTCAGAAGCCTGTGGTTAAGCCACGCCCCCTCCCAAGAGACCTCACCAAGCGGTAAACATATTTATGATATTCTTTTTCAAGTGGAAAAAAAAATCTTTCTCATGTAAACAGGAAAAACATTTAAATGTCTTATGCTGAAATCATACACTATTATACACGAATGAAAATGCCCAGACTCCAATTATTTTGATAGACACTTTCTACAATTTCTGTTTTGACCACCAACAGCGCACAGTATTTTGTATTATACTGTGCTGTTTTGCTCATGTAAAACCTTTGTCTAGTGGTCACACCCTAGTGTGTGGGGGTGTTTCTGCAACCACTTGTGTCACTGACATAATATGTACTGTAGTTGTACCATAAAGGGACTTGAGTGTTTTCATTCTAAAAATAGATGCTATTGTTGTTGCATTTGAGTCCTTTAATTCACATGGGGCAGGTGGTATTTGATGCATATTCAATCTGCATTGTCACTGCGTCTTGTGTGTATTGTCGCAATATTTGAATGAAATATATCCACATCATACGCATTACTCCTAGGCTACATTCTCCCTTTATACAACAGCACTATGATCAAACAATGACCTTGATGTATGTAATGTTTTTAACATTTGTGGAGATTGGGATTGATAACCACAATGTCCACCTTCAATTCACAGCTTTGGTTCAGAGAAGTCCATTGATTCCCCCACAACTCCAACAAGTGAGAGTAAAGGTCTTGTGGACAGTGAAGGAGACCAGCACAGAAAGGTGAGAATGGCGGCCAGCAGTGTGAGCAAGACCGGGCCTTTTGTGAAGGCAACAACAAATCCTCACCCATTGTTCAGTGCAGAGGGGGAGAGACTATGCATTCAAAGGCTCATAATTGGGCCTTGTGCAAGGGCCACATGTTTGTATGCTAAAATGTTTGACCTAATTTCTCTGACCCAGTGTGTGTGTGTGTGAGTGTGTGTTCACACGCTGTTGGTAAGATGGTGAAACATAACTATGTACTTCTGAATTCCTCTTGCTAGTGGCAAAACAGTAAGTATGAAAAACAGAAACCGTAAGGAGGCCATGAAATAATGCTATATGTTGTCTGAATTTTGTGTACCCAAAACACATGGTGCTGGTGTTCCATACTTGGACTAATCCAAAGACCTGGCGCTAGTTCCACAAAGCCATTTTATGTTGGACTGTAGCCTTATCCAGTACCTGGGTCATTCTATCATAGATTAACTTGAGGTGGACAAATACCAAACTGCTTTGTCCAATGGATTAATTTCGATGACTACCTGAAGTCTGACTATTTACAACAGGGGTTGGACAAAATAGTGGAAACTCCAGGTTGAATAATATGTTTCTTATTTAATATCGAGCTTCTCAGAGCTGGTTGTTTCTGGTTTTTGGTATGCCAGCGTGACTCGAAAAGTTTAACTACTCAACAGTTTTTTTGTTACCGAGGTCCCAGCCATTTGCACTCCATCAATTGTTGGAAGTCAGAAAGGTCACATTATGACATACTGATGCACAGATCAGTAAAAAGTGAAACATAAGTATAAGTATATATACTCTTTTGATCCCGTGTAGGAAATTTGGTCTCTGCATTTATTCCAATCCGCGAATTAGTGAAACAGACACAGCACACAGTGTACACACAGTGTACACACAGTGAGGTGAAGCACACACTAATCCCGGCGCAGTGAGCTGCCTGCATCAACAGCGGCGCTCGGGGAGCAGTGAGGGGTTTGGTGCCTTGCTCAAGGGCACTTCAGCCATGCCTACTGGTCGGGGTTCGAACCGGCAACCCTCCGGTTACAGGTCCGAAGTGCTAACCAGTAGGCCACGGCTGCCCCCAACATCTTGGTTATTACATCAAGTACAGGACATCTGCAGTGCATGTACGATTTGTGTACCGTTGGGACAAACATTGGCAGAAATATAGGGTTCGAAATATCACCCGTTTCCTTTTTCTACTGTCTGACACCTGTATATCTAAGCTGTAGTCAGACTCTATCTTTGGGTAGAGAGAAGAACATTTAGTCCAGGACTAGGACTGGCCCATAGTGTTCCTCAGTGTGTCTGGACCCCATTGTCTGCTCTATGCAGTAACAACAGCATTGAGTAGCACAGGAAATTGCATGCACCTGTTTGCAACCATTCAGATATTTTTCAAATAGCTGTTTAATACATTTTTTTGTCTTGTGAGACTGTAGGAAAGGATGGTATTAATTATCTGAGACAGTTTATAATATCCCTAGGGCCGTGCATTTATTTGTGCAGTTTTGTTTTGTTTGCGTAATCTGTCGTGTCACTATGACCAACACCTGCACAGCACAACTAGCAGGCACTAGCATTGTTTATACTTATGTAGTAAGCAAATAATTAAAATTCATTTATATACAGCTTACATTGACCTAAGTGTTGTTTTCAAAACAGAAAGAAAAATAAAGAAAATAAATAAATGAAAATAAAATACATACGCATACATCTACACATTACACAAGGAACAGCAGGACACAGAAAGCAAGCATAGCACATTAGAGGCCAGAGAGTACAGCTGGGCTTTGAGCCTGGATTTAAAAGCAGTTAAAGGGATGGAGGGAGCAGTTCTTATATCAGATAAGCAGCTGATTCCACAAGCGTGGAGCAGTGACTGCGAGGGGTCTGTCCCCTTTTTGCCTTAGCCGAGAGCGGGGGATGTGGAGAAGGTCTTTGTTGCCAGATCTAAGAGAACTGGAGGTTGAATGGGGGTGCACGAGGTCAGTAGATTGGGATTATATGACAATACACTAGCGTACCGATGTGATGGCTCTTGCTTCCCTTGAAGGACCAAGCCCAACAGTCAGCTTTCAAAGTTTGCATGTTTTTCTACTTAAGCCCGCATTTCCATGTGATTTTACTTCATTCCCGCGGCCCTCCCTAAGACATCCTAAAGCCCTGTAGACAGAGTCAAGTTTTTTAGTTCATTACCCATGACTTTGTTTGACTTTGACAAATTTGCATGACTTTAGGAACAACTAATGTATGTTTTAGTCAAAGGGCTTTTAGTGCTTAAATTAATACCTGGTAGAAATTATAGCTTAAATATGACATCACTCTCAGACCTCCCTCTGTGTTTCCATTTGGTCCTTTAGAGGAAAAAGAAATGGCAAGCCAGATTTTTTTTCTTCTGGTGTGGATCTCTAATATCAGAGGGGAGGCTGGAGCCGTTGAAAAGGCTTGTAACCTGAGTTGGGGTATTAGTCATGTGCCGTGTGACGGTGGTGATTATGAAATATTCTCACTCACTCAGACACACACACACACACACACACACACCCAGGGGAAAGGTCAGAAAGCGAGAGAAAGCTTTGATTACTCGGCACCCCACCCAACTTCGTCAGTGCAAACAAAGCTGACACAGATCTTCTTTCGGTGTCCACACCTGTATGGATTTTACCCCCTCCTTTTTACCCCCTGTGGTCTCTGACTACTTTCACGTTCAAAAGTGCTTTACTGACATGGCTCATTAATAAGGCTATGTAATTGGTAGTTATCGGATGAAACAGCCAACATTCATGTAAAAAAAATATAATGCACTTACAATAAGGAAGAAGGAAGTAACATGTTATTATTGTTAATTATAGAAATTCTTGGCAAAGGGCTATTGGGTCTAGCACTTATATTTCCATATGCTCCCTATTATTTCACAATGATGAGTTTTGTCATGTGTACTCTGGTTTGTCTTTAACATCATTTAGATGTTCAAATTGTTTTGGTAAAACAAAACACTAAAATATAGGATATAAATCCATTTTGAAGTCTAGAGTAGCTATGTCAGACAGTATACTACTTCTGTCACCCGTGGTCAGTAATCGGTGACAGCTGTCTGGCAATATCGCTGACTGACTGGGCACTGCTCTCAGTGAGAAAAGGCTGTAATCACTTAAAGGAGCTGTCGGTGCTTGTTTTTTTTTTTTTTTTTTTTTGGAGGGATTAGAGGTGTAGACAGGGCTCACCTTTGTCTAGCAGAAAGCCATTCTCTGCTTCAGTGGCTGTGCCTCGATTTCTCTGACTACTGTATTGACTGTCAGCCAGCAGGTTTTGGGGTGAGATGTAATCAAGTGGCATGTTCGAACATCTGCGAATAAGCCTCTGGCATTAAGGGTTTTTTTTCCCCCTAAATAATAATTACCGCAATGTTAGGCCAGCTGTCATATATTTCCCATAGTGTGTTATAATCTTTAATATAGAAATTAAGAATACAACTATGAATACAACTGCAAAATGCATTTACTATGATAGTAACTTATATCTATTACTATTAAATTACTATTACCATAACGCATTAAATAATATAAATAATTAAATAAATAAATATAAATGAAATACATATCCTCTACTTTTCAATAATATTTCAATTAATATAACTATAGCATTAGGTATTAACAATGGTACAATTATAAATGAAATGGCAAGAACTATAACAAATATTTAGAAATAAATATTTTCAATGTGAAATTAAATAGCGGTTTATTTTGACAGACATCAAAGAAGTCCCTTTGAGGGAAGTCTAATCCATATTGTTTATGCTCCCTCTCCCTCCCTGCAGCCTGGAGACTCAACCCTCAGTGTCCAAACAAATCATGAAGGCGACAGGAAGGAGGTCCTACAGGAAGTCCATGACCAGCCCGACCCATCTTCTTGGAGGCCCACTGAAGGGCGCAGATCAGTTAGTGATGCCCAGGGGGCGTGCCCCAGCGGCGGGGTGCAGACAGTCCGAGCGGCCCTCTTTGAGAATGTGGTGGAAAGACACAATGTGCAGATGGTGGAGGATGGGAGATCTGGGGCCCCTGGAGCAGCAGAGGGGGCAGCAGGGAAACACAAGCCTGGCAGGAGCCTCTCTTTGCGGGGCAGAGGAGACCTGCAGGCCCGCCCTGAGGCAGACGATGATGACGGTAGTCTGGTCATGGCAGTCTATTGTGAATCGGCATCCCCTGCCAACCTGGAGCGTGTGGATCACGTGTTTGAGACCGTGTCTGTCACAGGTGAGAAGTGGGTCACGAGTGAGGAGGTGCCATTGGCTCAGCTGGAGGAACGGGCCCTCACGTTACGCACACGTCGCTCAGAGGCCGGACTGAGGGATATCAATCTCACTTCCCGGCCTGATGAGAGAGGTCAAGACCAGGGCCCGAGTGAACACCCACTAGGGCAGGAAGATGGTAACCTTCGCTACCTCAGAGTTGGGTCCCTGCAAAGGTGGGGCGTTGTGGATGCCACAGAGCGTCAGGGTGAAGCGGAGAGAGGGAGGAAGACTGACATGGTGAGGATGATGGAGGAAGAGATCCAGAGGCAGATGGAGGTACACAGGGCCGCAGCAGCTGAGCTGGAGGAAGACGAGGATGAAGAGGTGGAGAAGAACCTCCTCGCTCAGGTAGAAAACAAACAGGTGGACGTACAAAGGGAGAGAGAGCGAGAAATAGAGAGTGAGAGAGAAGAGGTTGCAGCACCTAAACGACCCAAAATGCTTGAGGGTGATGAACAAGCGACCAAACCGAGAGCTACGTACTTCGCGCTCACCGGACAGGTACAGGAACCAGGATCTCATCTAGAGGGAGGACTTGAGAGGTCATTCATGGGAGGAGAGGGGAGGGTGGTGTCTGTTAACATGCCTTATGAGGACTTCTCAGTAAGGTCCGGGAAAATGGATTCACAGGGTAAGGTGATCCCGCTACGCAGGAACCCCTCCCTGGATGCCGCACTCAGGAAGAGCACTCAGCAGCCAGAGCCCCAATGGAGAGATGGAGGTGGGGGAACAAGGGAACAGAAAAACAAAGGAAAGAGGGATCAGAGAGTCGTAGACGATGCGATGGAGGCAGAGAGACGCATGCTACAGGAGTTTGAGAAGAAGAGGGAGCAAGGAAGAGAGAAGGAGAGGCAGAGAGAGATGGAGAGGAAGAGGGAAGCAGAAAGGGAGAAGGAGAGACAAAGGGAGCTGGAGAGACAGCGGGAAGCTGAAAAAGAGAGGCAGAAGGAGATCGAAAGACAAAAAGAGCTTCAAAGGCAAAAAGAATTGGAGCGGCAAAAAGATCTGGAAAGAGACCGGCAGAAACAGATCGAGTACGAGAAACGAAAGGCCGCAGAAAAAGAACTGGAGCGACAAAGAGAAGCAGAGCGGGAACGACAGAAGGAGTACGAAAGGGAAAAGGAGCGGATGCTTGACCAGGAGAGGCTTAGGCTGCGAGAATTTGAGCGCCAGAGAGAGTTGGAAAGACAAAAGGAACTGGAAAGACAGCGAGAGATTGACAGGGAAAAACAGAGGCAGCTGGAAAGGCAGAGGGAAATAGAGAGACTGAAACACCTAGAATTGGAAAGACAGAAGGCATTGGAAAGAGAGAGGCAAAAGCAAAAGGAACTTGAGAGGCAGCGGGAGTTAGAGCTTGAAAGACAGAGAGAGATAGAAAGACACAGAGAGATAGAAAGACAGAAGGAGATGGAGAGACGACAAAAGGAAATGGAGCGACAGAAAGAATTGGAGAGACAAAGAGAACTGGAGAGGCAAAGACAGCTTGAACAGGACAGACAGCGAGAGCTTGAAAAACAGAGGCAGAGGGAACTTGAGAAACAGAGAGAGATTGATAAACAAAAAGCCATTGAGCGTTGGAAAGAGGGCGAAAAACAGAAGGAGATTGAGAGAGAGAGACAGAGAGAGCTGGATGAATTTGAAAGACTCAAGGAGCTGGAGAGACAACGCTTGCTCGAATTTGAGACACAGCGGCAGAAGGAACGTCAACAAGCAGAGCAAGAGAAGCAACGCAAGAAAGGGAAGGAAGAAGAGTTGGAGAGGAAGCGACAACATGAGCTGGAACGACAGCGAAAAGCAGCAGAGAGGGAGAAGAGGAGTAGTGAGTCTCCCCTCAGACCCAAAGTGCTGGACTTGGATACTGTGAACCTGGGTGATCGATCTGGAAGAACCCCCATCACACCCACTGAGCAGCATCCTTCAGCCCGCTGGAAACAGCCCTCCCCTCGGGCAGAGGAGCCATACCGATTGGCCATCCTGGACATTGACTCCTTCAAGAACCAAGCCCAGTCATCTCCCTCTGGGGAGATGTTCCCAGTGGCAGGATTCCAGAACACGGAACCTTCTGGAACTCCAGTGAGAACACAAGCTCAGCCTCAGACCCCCGAATGGGCTAAACCCCAGCCCTCTTTTCCACAACAACAGCAAACACAGCTTCAGCCTCAACAGCAAGCACAGCCTTGTCCTCTACCACAGTACCAACCCCCAACTCAACCCATGTCTTTGGACTGGACCAGAGTCCAACCTGCAACCCACCAGCAGCACCCTCAGTACCAACACCAACCTCAGCCCCAATTCCAACCTTTCACTCCAGACTGGACCAAAATTCAGCCCATGCCTCAACAACTCCCACAGTACCACCATCATCAAACACAAACGCCCCCCACCCAACATCCACCCCAGAACAACCATCACCACACACAGCAGCTTACTCCAGAATGGACCAAAATCCAGACACCTCTCCAGCCACAAACACCGTCTCTGCTCCAAACGCAACCCCAGCCACAGCAGGCGCAGCCAGCCAGCTTAGAGTGGGTGAGACCTCAGGCCGTACCTCAGACTGCTCCCCATTCCCTCCCTCAGCCCATGGCACCACTCCGGGCAGGTGACCGGGGATTGGGCTCAGGCGAGCTGGAGTGGTTGACGGCTGGGACGAGGAGTACCACGGGGACCAACGTAGCATGGTCATCATCCCAGGCTGACGTCTGGCAACCAAGGCCAAGGGATGAGGTCCTGGTGGATGACCCCTGGGTTCTGGCGGATATCTCCAGAAGGCCTGCCGCTGGCGCCAAAACCAGCATGGACCAGATGCTGCAGAGGCAGCCAGAGAGACCTCAGGCAGCTCCACTGATACCGTCACTTCCTCCTCCTCTGATTCCCACCCCAGCAGTCACCATGACCCCCATGTTGTCTCCATCCCAGTCTTTCAATCCTGTCCCAGCAGCTATTGCCCCTAACCTAGCATTATACTCTGCTCTGACCCCACACACAACTCCTATAGTCCCCTCACATACACCAGCCATGCTTCCTGACAGGCGGTGGGTTGGCTTCCCTACGGAGAGTGACTTTGCTGGGGCATCGCTGCCCTACCAGTCCCACTCCTCTGCATCCACGCAAAGGAAAGAGACCTATGGAGGGCAGGACTTGAGTATGCGGAGCATGGGGCAGCAGGTTGCAAGTACAGATGCGGGTGTATCTGAGCCCATGGCCTGGGAGCTGGCCTCTCAGGGGCAAAGACCAGAGGGCAGAACGGTGCGAAGGGAGTCGAGCCAGCAGGTAAAGGCTTTGGTATGATCTGTATGTGTCTAAGCATTTAGAGTTACAGGCAGTAGGATGCATTTACATTTGGGTGAATGGTGATTTGTTTTGTTTGGATGTGGATGATTGTGTGTGTGTGCACGTGTATACCTTTGCTATATTTCATACCAAGCAACAACCTCCCAACAACATGCCCAGAACTAATTTGAACATCAGAAGCATGTATGCTTCTGGGAAATCACCCTAAACTTAACCAAAAATTGTAGTTGAAAAAATACAGAAATGTATTTACAGCAAAAGTAGGCTCACACATTGTTTCCTGACTGCCTATTCTGTTTATAGTTTGTAAAGTTTAGGCGACTCTGATCAATGTGATTAACCAATGATTTCAAAGTTAATGCTATGTCTACGCCCATTACCATGCTAGCGTTGTAAAGGATTCCCAATCGTTAGTCATCAGACTATTCACTCGTGAATGAGTTTGGCCTACCAGGCAAGCTATAACCCTCAAAAGATAAAGTCATGTTTTCATATCCTAAGACCCTCATGTTGGTGCTGCCTTATCTGTCCCTTTGAGTCATTTGTTCATATTTGGAGGGATTTCTCTTCTTTAGATTACGCACATACACTGCTTTGACCATGGGGTTTTATCATGGAATTCACAGGTGATTTTGGCTTTGATCAATCCCTGAGTTGTACCTGACACTTTCAGGGTTTTTGGTCAATGCAAAGGCTCACTTGATGAAACTGAAATCCATTTGATTCTATTTACCACCTTCTGACCACAGAGGGTGAACCACAGTTTATTGAAATTACAATTGTGATTACAAATGCAATTAAAATAGCATAATTATGCATCTGTGAAAACATGCACAATGATACCCTAATTTTATCCAAAAAAAGTGTTTCGGACAAACGGTGTCAGCGTTTTACCATTTTAGAAGTAACGTCTTAATTATCTGTGTGTTTAGACAAAGAAACACTAAAATGTCTACTCCAACTCATGTTTGACAGTCCATCAGACACAGCTCAATCACAATATATATAAAAAAAAGTTTTACAGTTCCAACAACATTTCAATGCTGGCAAGCAATCATTTAAAAAAAGGTCATGGCTATTTACGTAGTGCAAAACAAGTTACACAAGAATATTTTTAAAAATTGGTGTATTTGCAACAAAAACCCTTAATTATGCATATTATATCCCATACATAAAAATCACTAATATTTCTTGAAGTATAGACTGTGTACTACCCATCAGTAGGATTTATAATGCTTCAGATGGAATGTTTAGACAGCTAAATTTAGACTGAGGATCTAATACTGACTATATTGACTGTGTTAAACCCAAACAATGGCATTTTGAGAATTTAGAAACAAAGTGCACACCCTGATTGTGAAATTACCCATTTTTTAACTGCATCAGCATGACATGGTGCTGTTCAAATGTGTGTGTGTGTGTGTGTGTGTGTGCGTGTCCTGCGTGTGCAGGAGCTATCTCGGATGCGCTCCAGGAGCGTGAGCCGGCGTTCTGCACCATGCGAGAGTTCCGTGGACGCACCGATGAACCGCATGAGGAGCCGCAGTGCGCACAGAGAGAAGGGACGGCAAAGCTGGGGGGTGAGTCACAAATACACACACCCACACACACATACCTACTCTCTGTACCACCCTCATCTGTGTGTAAACACCTTACCACACCTTACTATTGAAAATTAGACAAGCACTTGACCTGTTAGTCATGTACACTTGCATACAAACTTCCCATACTGCTATCATGCATCAGATGGAAGATTAAGAGGAAGCTAGAGGTGGTGTCCTTATTAAGCCGTGTGTGTGTGTGTGTGTGTGTGTGTGTGTGTGTGTGTGTGTGTGTGTGTGTCCGCATGTTTATGGTTAGTGATGGAGGGTTTGTGTTGGAGGTGAATGCCTCTGCCATTACTCATAAACTATTATCTTTTTGCCAATGTAATTCATTCCTGATCCACCTGTTCCAGCACCAATACACACACACACACACACACACACACACACACACACACACACACACACACAGAGAGAGACACACACAATCTGTTCTTATTTTTTATACTACTCTTCTGCATTTCCTTCCATTTGCAAATACACTGAACCTGAGGAGAATTCATGAGGAATTGTTGTGTTCACATTCCTTAGTTTACATTGTCTGAGGAATGTGTGGAGGACTCTTTCCATAGCTCTCCCCTAGCAAACACTTTTCTTTTATGAGTGAACATTATAGGGCACTACAAAGACAAACCTACCGGGCAGATTTGAGGCAGGCATTTGCTCGAGTAAACATAAGCGTCTGTTTCACCTATAACACAACCTGCACTATGTGAAAAAGTGACTTCAGCTTGCCTGTTGTCTAGGAAACCTGTTTGGTGAGTGTGTGGTTTGGCTAGAGCCGTGCTCCACTGACGCCACCTGGTGGTTGGATTGGAGTATGACATGTATGTAGAGCGGGTCACACCGGCATGCCCCAAAGAACTTGATCTAAGCCTATCTGTTTATTGGCCCCAACCCCCAGGGATAGCCTTTCAATCAGTTTCTGCTTATCAACAGTAGAGTCATATGACTGCTTGGCGAGCCAGTGAAAGTATTTGCTTACACACATCTGCAATCAGTTGAAGACATACGCTACTAGTTCACTTCGGTGAGATATGTTGAGAACTTGAGGAACACAACTGTTTTCAACACAAGACTATCATGACTTATGTAATCTCACCTGTTGAGAGTTGTAGCTACTTAGCATGTACCAGCTGTATTTTATTTTGAGGACATCTCACCAACAGGAACATCAGCTGCACAGTGGTTCCCTCTTAAAACAAAGATATCAGAGACAAAGGTATGAAAAGGTATTTGTGATGCAATTCAGTCCAATCTTCCTTTACGCAGATCATTTCTCAGTATGTCATAAATGTTTGTTCACTGACTTTTGTATGGGAAGTAATGGTTAGGCTCAGAGTTTCAGTATATATTGCAAAGGTTGGCCACCATTTTCAGGAGAACTGCAGTTTTGCAGTTAAACCAAAGATGTTTTAATAGGACAAAGGTGCTTTTTATGTTTATAGTTTTTGTTAGTATGAAAACCCATTATTTTCACTGTTGATGTTTCATATTAGTAGTATTACTGTTACTATTACTATTATTGTTGTGCGAAAAATGGCAATCCCATTGATAGAAAACATAAAGGCTAACTGGCTTTAGCTTGGGTCACTCTGAGCCAATCATATCAGTTCTGACATCACAGATGTTGCCGAACATTTTCAAATCTTGCTTAGCATAAATGATTCTCATGCACTTATATGGGGTGGAACTGTCATTTGTCTCAAAAAAACATTATTTTTATTGTCATTTTAGCAGATGCCGTCATAATTTACTAGGCTGTGGGAAAGATATTAAGATGTCTAATTGATCGAAAGTGGTGGCCTAATTGACACCCAACACAAAATAGGAGTTTGTTCAGGGTCAGGGTACTACTACTTCGTCACTTCTCTCGCAGAATTCCATTTTTTTAAAAATACATACCCCATGCGGCATGCCCCACGAGAAGATTGGAATCTCTGGATAAACCAGTGGTTCTTAAACTTTTTCTGTCATTCCCCTCTTTGGAGGTGAGGAATTTTCAAGCCCCACCTTACCCCATCACCCCGGTAAAATGGTAACATTAAAATGTTATTTTCGCATTTTGGTTCCACATTATACATGTTCCGTCTCGGTCTGCAGGATGTTTTAATTCAGTGGTCACCAACCTTTTTGAGCCCAAGATCCCCGATCTTGGCCCTGAACAAAGGCAGGATCTACCTTGAAGCGTCAAAAGAGAATCAAAGCCAAAATACTTCCAATTTAAGGCCTTTTATTAGGCAAATGTATCAGGTCAAAAATGTCACATCTTCCACCCTCTTATACAGGCGTCAATGAGATAACAACACTTAACATAGTCTTTACTTACATGATTTTGGTTTTGATTTTCTAATTGGAGTAAGTGTTTGTGACAACAAGTCATGATACATTTATAATGTTTGATCACTGTGTTGGTATGAAGCATCTTTCACGTAATGAATGTGCACTCTAGAAAGTGAAAGTAACCTAGGCCTAGGCCTACGATGCAAGTACTACGATACGCTCTGTGTCTATCTGTCTGTGCACGTCAGCAATTGATTACGTTCTTCAAATGGAGAACAAACTCCTGGCAGTTCCTGATCGCTAAACTTTCGTTTTCATTTCCTGTCAGTTAGCAGTTGATGTAGAGAAGGAGGGGGGGGAAAATTCCCTCTTGTTCTTTGCACCCCACCTGTCATGTCTCTATTCCCCACTAGTGGGACCCGCCCCGCACTTTGAGAACCACTGAGTTAAACCCTCTGTGTGATGCTCACCAGGGCCTACCAAACCCAGTGTCACTGTTAAGCAAGCCTGGGTCATTAACCAATTAAGTCCAGATCTTTGCAGTCAGTTCTAGATTAGGTTTGTGTGTCTCATGAAGAGACTGGTTTTGTTCAGAGTGAAAAAGGAAAGCCTCTCACTCAGTTTCATTACTGACTGACTGACTGACTATGGTATTGAAATGGAAAGAGTGTTTTTGTTTTTGGTCCCCACTTTACTCTATACTTCACCCACACTTTACTTTACTCTCACACACAGTTTCTATTTGAACGATTTCACATTATATATCTGACCTGGCCTGAATTTAATTTCAGTAGTGCAGATATCTATAGATATTAATTAATTAAATAGTCTGTCCTCTCTGTTTGTTGGGGTCTGTTTCTGAGTGTTTGTCTTTCCTCCTTCCACTCCCCTGTGCACCCACCCACCTACACCTTCATATATATATATCTCTCTCCTCTTCTCTCCTTTTCTCTCTTTCTCTTTGTGCGTCTCTCTCTCTCTCTCTCTCTCTCTCTCTCTCTCTCTTCTTTTCTTTTCTCTCTCTCTCTCTCTCTCTCCCTGAGTGTGTCTCTCTTCTCTCTCGTCTGTCTGTCTTGTCTGTCTGTCCCCCCCCCCCTCTCTCTCTGCGTCTGTGTCTCTGTGTGTGTTTTTCTTTTCCCCCTCTCACCATTTTTCTCCCTTTCCTTCTCTCTTTCTCTCTCCCTTTCTCTCAACCTCTCTCTCTCTCTGTGTCCCTCTTCTCTCCCTCTCACTCTCTCTCTTTCCCTTGCTCTCTCACTGACTGGGTCATCTGCAGAGGAAGAGTCATGCTCGCATCACCCACGCTACTCCCACAGCAGTTGAGGGCCAGTCAGAGCCTGACTCAGTGCAGGGAGGAAGTTGTGTCTGCTCGTAGTGAAAGCACATCCAGTGAGAGAGAGAGCGTTTCAGATCAAAAGTTAAACCTGAACTGCTGTGAGACAACCAGGGTTAGTGAAAGAACGAGAACGCTGGTTTACAAATCTTCATCAAGTCGAAGGTGTATGCGTGTGAATGGGTGAATGGTGATGGAGCCGTATCTGTGTCCATCCTGCCTCAGGCCTCTGCAGCGTCTGTGGGTAAGTTGAGTTTTATCTGTTGATTCAGAGTAAATATGGAGGCCTGTGGTGTAAAAGGCAGCTCTCATAGATACACCTCTATGTAGCCTACTCTTCAAGGGGACGGAAGGAAGGATGTGGGTGATATTAGATTTGACTTGCCACAACACAGGACACAAACAAACAGTTGACCAGAGCACTAGTGCTTGTCACACATGCATTTGAATCTCACAAAATACTGGAATCAAGAACTGTCTGATGATGTAGATTTCCTGGAAACATTTGTAGACTGCACTAGAACAATACTCTTAAGTTCAATGAGTTATAGGGTCCAGTTTTTATGAGGTGGCTAAGTTTTTCTACTGTTCTACTAAATTAAAGAATGTTTAAGAATATGAAGGATTCTTGATGTCATGAATCACCCAATTTGGTCTGGTATAGCTATTTAGGAGCATGTTTGCTGGAATAGTTTGATTATTTATTCATAGTGATGCCCAGTCATTTTGTCTGTCTGTCTTTTTTTTTTTTTATGTCCAGACCGTTCTGATTTCTATGAAAGATGCATTTTTCATTAGAGACGTTAAAAATTACTTGTTCATCTTTCTCTGCTCTCACTTCCACTTTAAAACCCTTGGAGTTTTTCTTGTTCTTCTTGTGAAATGATATCATAGCTGTAAGCCATATTCCCCTCAGTGCCGTCACAGAGTGCATTAGTGTATAACTGCTTCATCACTGCTAGGTATTACTCTAAGGGTTGACCAGGCGTGTCACCAGGAAATTCTGCTGGGCTGGCAATGTTGTCTATGGTGACAGTAAGCTTGGCTGATGTCATTGCTTTCTTATGCTTTCATACTATATGTGTTAAATTGCATGGGCCCTGTAGACTCAGACAAAGACTAAAGACAAAGTCAGGAGTACAAAGACAGAAATCGCAGATACTGCGAGCTTGAAGTGAATTTAGTAGATTCAACTGTATGCATAGAGAAGGGGATAGGTATGTAATGAAAATTTAGTTGTGCTCAATCCATCACAAGCTGGGATTTCACTCCACTCATTCGCATATAATCATTTTCAATTAGACACATTGTGTATAATATTTGTTTACATTTGCATTTATTAATTTAGCAGACGCTTTTATCTCAACATTCAAGCTTGAGGGCAGAGGAGACCTTAGGTAGGAATAGGCCTAACTACTGCATCAGTCAAGGCTATTACTAACATACGACCATGGGACAAAGTGCCCATTAGTCCACAGGTTGTGCTTTAATCCAAAAGAAGAGTATGGAGGAGAAATGCATTCCCATGTGCAGTCCTCTCCTGTGTATTACAGTAACTCTATTGCTAGCTCTATAGAAATGTAGCTGTGTCAATCTATAAAGCACAGTTAATTGGCAAAAAAATCCTGTATTTTAAGTGCATTCATTAAAATTCACTGTGTATGCTTTCATTCTCTGTGTTATTGGAGTTAAACAAATGTACATGTTCCATATCAGGGGAAGATTTTCTTCACAGCTGTGAGATCCAAACACAAGGTAGTCATGGCAACATTAACATAAACAAGTAAATAGAAATGCAACAAATTTGGATAAACTGTTAATCATCAACTATAATTACTGTACATTATACCTATGTTAATCGAGACTTAATCCACCCGCCTGTAAGGAATCAGATTTGTATGGACATTAATAAAAGTTCATAAATATCCAGGTTCCAGTCAGGATTTCTTGTTGGAATGTGCAAATTGTGCATTGAATGGGAAAAGTTGAATGGCCGAGCTATGCGAAATCAAGTGATTACTGTACATGCAGTACATTACTTACCTGAAGAGCAGCTGTAACTCACTGGAGGTCAGCAATGTACTAGCTAATCCAGTCAGTGTCTCCAAAGTCAACACGGTTAGCCTAAATCTCTTATCTTATATGAAGCATTGGAGGAAAGTATCTGCTAAGTTAAATTTGTGTGTTATACTTTACTGCTCTCTGTACTTCCTCTGTAAGGTGTGTGTGTGTTGTGTGTAGTACAGTATGTGTTTTTTGTGAGTGTGTAAGAGCGTGATTGCACACCTTGTGATCTGCCATCCTGTTGTCATTATCTGAAATAGAAGTCCACCCTCAGTTTCCTGTTTGAGCTAATACAGGCCATTTAACTGTGTGTGTGGGGGTGGGTGGGTGTTGGTGGCGGCGGGAGCTCACACACTGAGTTTTACTGTGTGCACATGCACATGTAGTGGGTATGCATTGTTGATTCAGCCTGAATACGTGTTGGAAAAAAAGTTGATCATTACGACAAAACACAGCTAACCACTGAAACAAACCTTGCAGAACTAGTGGTGCTTGTGCTAGAACTGAGCTTATTTATAAGAGACAATAGAGGTTTGTTAGTTGCAGCTGCTTTTGTACCTGCAAAGATAATATAATTTGTTGATCACAAGAGTGTCTTTTAACAAATTGTGTTTTAGTGTTAGTGATCTTCAAGGTATCACTTTATTTCACCTGACTTTTCTACTAGATGATCAATGACAATAAACGTCTCTTGAAGAAGATTCATTTTGAAATACATGGCTTCTTATTTGATGTTTGTTTTTTTCTTGGATTTAGGATATTAGGAATTTTGTGACGTTGTAAAGATCAGTAACTGAACTTTCATAGTAGGTCACCAGGGGGCGACAGCACACAAAGCTGTGAAAGGATGAGCCAATTGGTTTTACTTATGAATAAGCACTTCTAATCGTCCAGTTTGTGGCGTGGATGGTGTTGATGTGTAGAGGAAACGTGTCTGCCTAAGGCATACACACACACACACACACACGCACACACACACACACACACACACACAGTCATTGTAAACACTAGCTTTCTTTATCCTTTTTCTTGTTTTTCCAATTCCCCTGCCTTGTTGTTCATTTCCCCTTTATGTTGTCCATCTGTTCCCTTTGTCCCCAAGTTCCCCTGTGCGGTCCCAGAGATATGGGATCACAGGCGGGATTACATAACAACCCCACCTCTCCCCCTGTCTCCTGCCTCGCTCCGATCGTCCGCATGCAGGAACAGGCACTGCACTGCCACCATCACCCGCCTCCCTCCCTGTCGCAAATCACCGGCTTCCCTCAACCCTCCTTCTCTCTCTTACTCTCACTTACTCACTCTCTCTCTCTCTCTCTCTCTCTCTCTCTCTCTCTCTCTCTCTCTCTCACCCTCCTCCTCTCTCACTCACAGTTACCTCCCTCTCCTCTGTTTTCTCCTTGAGCGCAAGTCCTCTAGCACTGTGCTCCGGGAGCAGATTCGCTGACGCATTCATCCTCCACCTGCTAGCACCTGCAAGAGAGAGAGGGAGAGAGATAGAGAGGGAGTGAAGGAAGGAAGGAAGGAAAGAGAGAGAGGGTGAGTGGAGCATCCGAAGGGCATTTTGACCTCCTCCTCCTCTGCTCCAGTCTCATATGATGTTCATTCGCGGAGTGCTCCCCTAATGCACCAAGCAGAAGAGGCACTGCATACAGAGCAGGAAGGAGAAACGGAGCGTGGGCATCGGCAGTAGCACCAGCGCCTGCGGAGCAATGGGGCTTCCTCCCCGCTGAGTTTGCCCCAGTAGAGAAAGAGCTCGTCGGGGGAAGCCGGCTGCGTCTCAGTCTCGTTAAGGGATATAACCACCACAGGATCGAGGAGTTTTGGGGAGAATCTGAGCGTGACGGAGGAAGATTTAAGAGGGACTATAGGGATATAGAGCTGGTTGTTTGGAGAAGAGACTTCTCAAGAGTGTGTGTGTGTGCGCACATGTATGAGCGACACAAGGTATGTCTATGTGAGGGAGGGCACGTGTTTGGGACTGTCAGCTGCATTTGTCAATGTAGGAGGAGAACAGAGTCTTATAAATGCCATTGTTCTGTGTATTTTGCATTTCTTGTTTCTGAGCTTCTGTGTATATGTGTTGTTAGTGTTCACACATGTCAAACCTTCCCATTCATTGTGTGTGAGGAGAATCTGCACACAGACTTTAAAAAAACAAAAACAAACTCCAATCACACAGGTGTGGTCGCCCTGCCTTCTGCAGGGGTCTGGCTTGCCCTCTTATTACGTGGCACGAAAAACAAAATGCCACATCTGTCACTTTGACATTAATGTGTGTATTTATGCAGAGCCTGAGACTGAGTGTGTGGCCAAACGAGCTCTGCTAGCTGTTGCGTTGATGCGGTAACTTTAAGCAGCGCAGTTTCAGTCAAGGTGGCCAGACTGCAGAGTGAATCCATGGCAGCTGGAAGCACGGTCACCAATCTCCAACAGTAGGCATATTACCTTACAAAATCGCACTGTGAGGGATGCGACTGCTGCTTGCTTGGAGCCGAAATGGAGTGAGCACACTCTTTGATGAGTCAGAGGGTGTGCCTGACATTTAGAAACTGATACTTCAGCGGAGACTCCTTGTGGAAAGATCATGATGGCAAGGGCTTTGGTACAGATAGCTTGCGGACCTCGAGTTGCCTGACTGTCAGAAAACATGGATTAGCTGGGATATTGGAGATGATGGTGGTGATCATCATCACACAGAATTGCATTAGAGCTGAACCAGAAAGCCACAGAGGATGTGAGGATCAGTGGGAATGCTAATGATCGTTAGTGACCGTTGGTCTGCAATGCACCATGTCTTTTAACTCCTCAGTAGAGCAACTTTTGAAACGCGGAGAGCTCGCCCGTCACTCAAGGAAGCTTTCGCTAGAGTAAGTTGCCAGCCAGCGAGACAGTCACAAGCGATTGAGGTTGACTCAGCTAGAAGCCAGCTGACTGGTCTTCGATCTGTAGGCTTTCTGTGTGTGCTGTAGCGAATGTGTTTGAGAAAGTGTGTGTGTGTGTAATCAGGAAAAAAAACTCCTCAACCTACTTCTGACCCGTAGCATTCAGCTCCACCAGAAAAAGTGTTCCTCGCATGCACAGACCAAGAGAGCGAGACCGCCGCCGCTTGGGACCGTTTTAACAGCAACCTCCAACCAGGTCACCAGCTACCCATGGGGGCGAGTTCAGTTGAATTAGGTTGGATCACACCATACACTATTTACTGAAGGACTTGGATGGAACCAGAGGACCTTTGTTTTTACGAGGAAGAATCTCAGTGTAATTCTTTAATACGCTAGGGAACTATGAGAACTTCATACTTCATCTAGAGAACTATAAGAACTTACTCAGATTTGGATCTGAAGCTCTGGAAAGGATATAGACATTGGCTTCTTTCCTCTCTCTTTTCTGTCAAGTACCTTCAAGCACATGGGTTCCCTGTAGAACAATAGCCAGTCCTAGAGGCAAACAAAACAAAACCTGTTTGCAAAAAGCTCAGGACCTCTTGTAGTTGTTGGCAGCAGACTCAGACCTGAACCTGTGGTTCCTGTCTTAAAAACTTCCCACTCACCAGCAATGGAGTACTTTGGCGACAAGCTGACAGTTGCCCAATCCCAGGTGACTGGGTGGATGGGGAACGTTCGCCGCTCCCTTCAAGGGGCTCTGAGCTTCGTTTCGAGTAATGTTGAGCGGGGAGGAGGAGGAGGTGGAGGAGGAGGAGTCGACGAAGGCAGCGGATTCAAACGGGCGGCGTCTCTTCGCAGCCTGGCCTCACGCAGCCGAGAGTCCTTCCGGAGGCTCTCGCTACGCAGCCAGCGCCTGTCGCTAAGGAGACGCCCCAACTCTCCGGCCACACCCACCTCTGTAAGCAAATCTCACTGAGCACTTTCTCACCATCACACAGTCCTATGTGCCTTTGTCTTCTAACCATAACCACCACCTTTCCCCCTTTTCAGTGGGTGAATGGCTATAGAGGGTGTCAATCACGCCATCATTTTGTATGTGGGGAATTAGCATTTTTGTTTGTTCTGAATTAGCGATTTTGCATGTTCCTTTTCCTGAGAAATAATCCCTATGAGAACATGAATGTGGTTTCAGGAAATCACAGAAATAGCGCTCCCTATAGTTAAGAGTCCGTGTGGACCTCTGTTTGGTCCACCTAATGTTTGCTTTAGCATTTTGGTAGAAACATTGTTATTTTTACAAGACGACAGTTCGTCACGAATTACCGAATATAACTCACCAAACCGAATGCCTAGGTTTTCTACTGCGGTTGTTTATTGCAGATGATTATTTTTGCCAAATTTGCAAAAAACACTTTCCATAGGGTTTTTTTTCTCCTGGAGAACCAGGTGTTAAAATGCTAACACTTAAAAACTACACATCCAGTTGACTTCCCCATTCTATTAGGATGAGACGGCATATTGCCAAACCTTTGATGTACAGCACTATGTTTATCAGAGTGGTCATGTTTTCCGTCTTGTTTTGAAAGGCTTTATTTCTCCTGCATTCTCTTCTCAACTCAGACTCCCTGTTGTGATCTGTTATCCGTCCATTATTCCTCATTTTCTTTTTTTCTTCTAGAATTTTATTCTCTTAACACTAAAGCCAAATAAATCTCTTTGCCTTTACCATGACAGAATATGTAAGGGATAATGTATAGAACGCAGGTCATAATTGGGAAAATAAGTCCCGACAGGGCGAACCAAACCCCAACGCGCAGCGGCATTCTATACATTATCCCGCTTATTACACGGCTACTTGCCAAAACGAAACAATAAACTCTCCACAATATGACTATTTAGCCTACATAGCCTAGGCTATAGCCTATTTGTTACCGTTCATCATGGCTTTTGCTGAGAAACAAATATTTCGCAACAACACACGCTGAACTTGAATCAAACATTCTTTAGAACACAGCTGATCAACCGTCTGCTTTTCACTTTTGAATGAAGTTCCAGTAGTTGCGGAGTGATATTTAAGACCTGAATTAGAAGCACAAACTCCGTTGCCATTGACAGCGGTCATTATTTTTTTCAAAGGTCCTCTAGTCGAAAATATTGACCGCTATAACTTTGGGAAATCCCATTCAAGTCAATGGAGCGTTCTATTTGCATTGTGAAGAGCCGTGTAATAATACAATATAACCATCCTCATGTCTATGATAATAGTGTGCAGAACAGGGTTGAGGAAATAAACGTGGGACCAGGTGAAGGTTGACAGATTATTCACTACATGGGAAGCTGCGTGCGTGCGTTCGTGCGTGTCTGCCTGCGGAGTGTGCATTTGTATTTTTAGTGAATGGGACAGATAGAGTCAGTCTGGTTTAGCTGGACGTGACGTGTGTGTGTGTGTGTTCACTATGCACCTGTGATCTGTAACGCTCAGCACAGAGTTGCTCTTGCCCAAAGCAACACGGCACCATATGTTAAAAATGTCAAAACTCTCATCCCCGATGGGAAGGTGTGTGTGTGTGCGCGCGTGCGTGCACACGTTTGCGTGTATGCACATGCATGCTTGTGTTTGCCTAAGAAGAGGAAATTGTATAGAGCTTGTGTGAGTGTTGTTTAAGTGAGAAAGAGAAGCCTCACATTTGTGTGTGTGTGTGTTTTGCTTTGTCTGTGAGCATAATGGAGTGCCATATGTTTAAGAGTTTAAGGGCTTGCTGGTAATGTATCTGCTGGTAATTAGTGTGGCTGAATGGAAGCCTCTGATTGCAAGGTTCGGTTTCTGTTGGCCTCTGGTGAGTACATGGCCACTAGCTGCATCCGCACACACACACACACACACACACACACACACACACACACACACACACACACACACACACACACACATATATATATACATATATACACACACACACACACACACACACACACACACGTCCTGGTGATCTGATTAGCCTAAAGACTTAGCTTGCTCTTGGTCACTCTGTGCAACCCACAGGATTCATCTCTCTCTCTCTCTCTCTCTCTCTCTCTCTCTCTCTCTCTCTCTCTCTCTCTCTCTCTCTCTCATTTTCTATCATCATTCTCTCCATTTTACCAATCTATCCATCTCTGTCTTCTCACTCTCTATCCTCTCCTCTCATGTGCTCACCCACTTTTTCTGTCGTTCCGTCTCTTCATCCTCTGTTTTTATACTTTCTCTCCACTTGCGCTCCTACTCGGAGCCCCTCTCCCTATTCTCCTAGCCTGCATGCATGAGTGGAGCTGCTCGCCACATCTCCGCCTGAAGATCCCATCTCTCTTCATCGTCTCCCTCTATACCCCACCCCACCCCACACTCCCCCACCCCCTTCACGCTCTCGCTCGCTCGCTCACCCCCTCCCTCTCTTCCCCTCTCTTTCCATGCCTTCATCACCCAGTCATCCCTGATCCCTGATGGTGCCCGGCGGCATAAATCCGCCAGGATCCATGCCTGGTAATGCCTTGGCGCCTCTTTGCTCTTAAACGATGCACAGTAGAGTAACCCCCCCCCCCCCCCAACCATCTCGTGACAAGAATCCAGTGGTCGTGATCTAAAGCAGTGATGTGATTGGAGTGATCTTTAAAATGCTGAATTCTGCTGGCCTTACTCAAATATCCGCTGAAGAATATCGAACATCCAGGAGAGGAGTTGAGGAGTGTTTCCCAGTATCTCAAATTCTAGAGATGTCTTCTCTACATTATTGCCACTTATTATTTCTTCATCGCAGTGGATGGTGTCACTTTGTAGTTTATAGCATATTGATGACATCATCAACTTTGTATGGTGGCAGAGAAAGCTAAACAATTGCAATAGGGTGTAATTTGATATAGTGAGGGTAAAGATTGGCCTTGGGCTCTCCTCAGCTGCTCTATTTAGAGTCAGAGTGACTTTCTGTGAAAGTCATGCATCGCCCCCAGAAATATATCACCTATCAGCTGACCGTGTCTTGCTCAGTTGGTGTTCAGGATGTAAAATATAATTGTATCACAGGAAATTGCATTACTGTGTGTGTGTACGTGTGTACGTAGACAATAGCCTATGTTTCCTGTTTGTTTGCTTGATGGTGTGCATTTGGTTTGTCCATCAAACTTGATTTGTTCACTCCAGGCTTGTCGATTACCTGTGTGATTTACCGTGAGACCTCTGTAGCCTGCAGTAGTTGGTGAAGGTTGTAGACAAACAAATGTATTGTACAGTTACAAATATTTCCTGACAGCTACCAGTATTTTTGAAACCCCTTTAAGACATTTATTATTGAATAGCCAGGATTTGTAACTGTAGGATAGTTTAGCATTGATATGCAGTTATGAAATATATTTGTATTTGTAAGCTATTTGTAACCGGAGGATCATTTGTAGATGGACAGATGGACAGAGAAGTGTGGAGAATGTTTGTAATATTGAACATTATTTGTGCAAGTTATTTTCAGTCATGATACTCACATACATAACTTTTGTTAAATTGTTAGCATAGGTATAGTAGTCGAATGGTTTTGTGGTGGTGTGATAAATTGTGTTGCAATGTACGTTTGCATTTAGTCCTTTAGCTGACATTTGTTAGCCAATAAAGTAAAATAAAGGTAAAATAACGGTACACTGCCACAAGGATATAGTTAGAGCAGCAATAAGTAGGCTACTATTTACCGGTACATAGAATAGAATAACAGTTAAGCTTGGCTTCTGGACTAGACTACAGTAGTCCTCTATACTGACTTTGTGTTCTCATAATGATATAGCCGTTTGTTTTTAATTATTTGTATCATGTTGTCGTGTGTGTGTGTGTGTGTGCGTGTGCGTGTGCGTGTGCACTTTCCCTTATGTTGACTGTGTTCTTAGCCTTCACTGTGGGTGGGAGGAACTTGCCCCAGATAGGTCTAAAAATGGCCCTTGATACACTGCTGGTGTCCTCCACGCATGAGAGTGTAGGAGGCTCCAACTGTGTGTAAGTGACTCTGTACCTGTGAATGTATGCATGTATATTTCATCATTCATCATCATTCATGTTGCATATGTGTGTGTGTGTGCTGTATACTGTATGAATGTGTGCGAGTATCAGAATCAAAGTGTGTGTGTGTGTGACTTATGTGCAGACAATAACACAATTTACATGGAGTGGTCTGAAACTGCAGAAATCTGCATCCCTTACAATAGGCTAGTGCACTTTCACCTTGTAGGTGTCTACAGTATGTATGGTGGTGTAGGTGTTTTCAGTTGTGCCATGGCCTTGCCATATCACCAGTACAGGAGGAACCCTAGCCATGTTGACCTCCTTCCCTTTTCCCTAACCTCTGTGCTAACTCCGTAGATGACCTCTCGTATCAGAACTCCTGTCTCCTCCCAGGTGACATCAGAGACATATCCACCAATCAGTCCTGTGGCAGGAAGTCAGAACTGCACAGCAAAATGGTGTTTTTAGCTTTAGCCTGTAAGTGTTTGAGAAGACACCACGCACAGTGCAAACTGCCCTTGGGCCAGCATCTCAAGTCCCAGTGCCATTACCATGAGCATCGTTTTATACGTTTCATTAGTACATAAGTACATTTTATTATATGTACTTTAGTTGTTATATGAGGGATTATGAGCACAAAACCTTTAACTGTGTTGAGGGGAAGAGGAGAGAGTTGGCCATATCAGTTAGCTGGAAATGAAATATTGATGGGCTAAGGGGAGTGGGTAGGCCTGTGTGCGTGTGCATCTACACATTTTGGGATGAAGTTGTTTTGTGTCCTTATTTTTGGCAGGTCCTCAGATCCTAAATGTTTTAACAGGGGGAGCAGAACATCACAGAGCTGGAGAGAGAGATGCTGTAAGGCCGTCAGATGGCACTTCAGGCCTGTTTTCTGCACTGCGCTTCACCTCAGTGAGCATTGCTGACATTTAGTTGCATAAGCAATCTTACCACAGAAAATGTGATCATATTCCCTCAACTCTTCTTTTTTTTCCCCACCACCCCCCACCCGTGTCTATTTTCCATCTCTCTTGCTCATGGGTTTGTGTTGAGGTTAGAGAGGAATAGAAGAGCTCTTCCCAGCCGATGTGAAAGTGTAGATCCTGTGGGGGAAAAAGCTTTGACTTTCTGTCACTGCATCATATCTGATGAGACTCTCTCTACATACAGACACACATACACACACACACACCTTCGCACTGAAAATTGCACAGACCCATCGTAAGCAGTTTGACGGTGTATTGATGTGTCAGAACCCTGGTTTCTTCCGACACCCTCCCTCCTTCTCTCCCTCCCTCCCTCCCTCTCTCCTCCCTTCCTTTCATCCGTCCATTGTTCAGTCATTTCCCCCTGGCGCACCCTTCCTGTCCCTGACGGACGAGGAACGGATGGAGTGAGCTGATATTTGTTCTCTCTCTCTCTCACTCTCTCTTTCTCTCTCACTCTCACACACACTATACTTTCCTCATTCTTTCATGGAAAAGGTCTGTAGAGCACTTGACAAGAGATTGGCAGTGCTTGAGCAAGCAGTCCCCCCTGCTATGATAAGGCTGTTTTTATTTGTTTTTAATAGGGCACTGAGCCTTGGTATAAAGAATGGTACATTGTTCGGCAAGGTGGCTACGCCCGAATACCGTCGATATAAGCCCCAAGGCAATGGGAGTCTGACCTCACCTTCAGTCTATGTGCATATTTGGCCTGTGTGTGTGCATGTGTATGGAGCTAAATTTGTCTCAATAATATGTGTATATGTGCAGAGGGGGATCCACAAATATTTCTTGATTTGCATGTGTGTTTTGATATCTACAAATAAAAAAATCATATTTGTAACTCGTATATTGATTTTTACAAATGTAGATGTGCATTTGTAAATTAAATGCGATTTGTAAAACCGAAAATTTTATTTGTGAAATGTGATTCTGCATTTGTGGATCACCAGCACACGCATTCTTCACTTTCCAAAGTTACGTGTTTTTGAGACGTTCTTCACATGAAAGTCACGCAAATCCACACGTAAATAGGCCTACTTTAATTCACCGACACACAGAAATCGCAATCCAGTAGATGGCGACATCCACAAATATTTCTTGACTTGCATTCGTGTTTTGACATCTACAAATAAAAAAATCATATTTGTAACTTGTAAATTGGTTTTCACAATTGTAGATGTGTATTTGTAAATGAAATGGCATTTGTAAAACTGAAAATTGCCTTTGTGAAATCTAATTTTGCATTTGTGGATCACCAGCACACACAGTTTTCGTTTTCGCATTTGTGGATCAGCATTTGTGGATCACGTATTTTTGAGACAAACTTTGCGCACAGAAGCCACCCAGATCCACAAGTAGCCTGCTGACACTTTCTAATCCAGTAGATGGCAGTGTTGTTCTATGGGACTCATAACCAAAGATTCTTTGCTCATAACGCACAGAGCTAGCGAACCTAGTTCTTAAATCTAACAAGTTATGCCTTTTACAACAAGCTTTTTGATGGAAAAGTGGTGTTTAATTTCCATAATCTTTGTTTAGTAAACGAATAAAACCATCAGTTTGCAAGCGAAATCAAGAATTACGATCTTTGAGTTTGTTTATAGTTACCTAGCAACCGAGGCGGTGTGTTAAAACCAAAGATTCTAGAACAGAGTTATGAACATCAGACACTTGAGTGAAATCTCGACCTTATTACAGTGCATGAAAATGCACTGTACTGTTCTTCCTAGGCTTTTTCTTCTGATTATTACAGTGCATGAAAATGCACTGTACTGTTCTTCCAAGGCTTTTTCTTCTGATTATTACAGTGCATGAAAATGATGTGTAGTCTTATTAAGAGAATAAGGCTACGTTTATACGGTGACGATGAAAAGAGAAGACGCAGAAGTGGCGTCTCGTCTTCATTTTTTTATTCGCGTTTAGACGAGCATTCTCAGGGGGAAATCTTTATATGAAGACGCAAGAGTATGTGATATTCGATTGGATATGCCTTCCAGACCGCTGGGTGGTGGTGTGATAGAACCCCGGTACGTCACGCGCAGACATTCTAATTTGACAGTTTAGCCAGAGAGGTAATCAAGGATCTTTGGTTTAGACGGAGACGCAACCCGGGTCGTCTTCAAAACTCTACACTCTGGAAGGAGTCTTCCGATTTTTGCGTCTTCAAGCCCCGATGGCGGGGTCGCCGTGTAAACGAAAGGCACTTATGATAAAATATTTTGTCGTCTTCCTTCGCAATCGTCCTCGTATAAACGGCCCCTTAGACAGTCAAGCTGTTTGTTGAATTAAATATTAGCATTAGTATTAATGTTAAAACCAATTTACAAGTTACAAATATGATTTTTTTTATTTGTGGATGTCAAAACACGAATACAAGTCAAGAAATATTTGTGGATGTCGCCATCTACTGTATTGCGATTTCTGTGTGCCGGTGAATTAAAGTAGGCCTATTTACGTGTGGATTTGTGTGACTTTCATGTGAAGAACGTCTCAAAAACACGTAACTTTGGAAAGCGAAGAATGCGTGTGCTGGTGATCCACAAATGCAGAATCACATTTCACAAATTAAATTTTCGGTTTTACAATTCACATTTTATTTACAAATGCACATCTATATTTGTAAAAATCAATATACGAGTTACAAATATGATTTTTTTTATTTGTAGATATCAAAACACACATGCAAATCAAGAAATATTTGTGGATCCCCCTCTGCGCATATACAAATATTATTGAGACAAATTTAGCTCCATACGTGTGTGTGCGTGTGTGCGCGCGCGCGCACGTGTGTGTGTGTGTGTGTGTGTGTGTGTGTGTGTGTGTGTACACATGTACAGGACACTGCACCCTCTGTACTGCCCTCATTAAAAGCGACACGGTTGAAAACACACACACACACACCAGTCTCTCACCTCTCCCTGACACACACATAACACTCCTATTCTCTGTTTTTGTGATGCTCCCTCCATGAGCTGAGATGATCACATTACCTTCTTTTTTACAGCTGACCAGCGACAGACAGTTCAGCACCCACCCCCAGTGTCTTTCTCTCTCTCTCGGACACGCAGGCACACACACACACACACACACACACACACACACACACACACACACACACACACACACAAAATACCTGCTTTTACTGCATTTACAGTTTTTAGCTGTTCAGTAATTTAGGTCTTGAGCATTCTTACTCTTGACTGTTTTGTGTGATTGTTTATGCCTGTGAGTGAGAGAGTGATGGGTAGGCGTTTGGAGGGAGATTCAAACACAGAAAGTTGGCTGCGATTGTAAGTCAGTTGTGAGACTGTATCAGTCAAGTTCTGTTGAGTGGCTCTGTGGTAGACAAGATGGTGTTATTTGCCTGTTTCCCTCTTGAGTATGTTGTGTGCGTGTGTGTGTGTGTGTGTGTGCGCGTGTGTGTGTGTGTGTGTGTGTGTGTGAAAGAGAGAGAGAGAGAGAGAGAGAGAGAGAGGGGGGGTTGAGGAGGTGTGACGCCGTGACGTCATCTGTAATGAGTCAAGCATCTTGAATTACAAATTATTTCCCAACATTTACGTCTACCTCCACCTACTGGCTAGAAGTGGTGCTACAATTATCTTAATTTATTTGTAACACTTTTACATACGCCAATTAATTGCAGGGCCAGGCTCCTGTGAGCAAATCGGGGTTAAGTGCCCTGCTCAGGGGCACAGCTGTGGCAGCAGGGAATTGAACCTGACTTTCCAGGCCACTGCATGCTAACCCAGCTCCTACCTATACCATTCAGTATCTTGCACCGTTAACAGTATTATGTTGCATCTTATTTCCTCAAGTGTTTTGCCAGCGGCCTCTACACTTGATAAACCCAGTGTTCTTCTGCCCCACCCCCACCCCCCCATTACTACCTCACTTTCCAACCCAGTCTTGTGTTTTAAGTCTTTGAGAATTTGAAAGTTTGCAAAAGTGCTGAATTATAGCTGTTCCATTACTATATATTTGTGTTCCAGGTAATATCAGTGGAAAAGCAGTTGGGTTTATTTGATTTGTTTTTGCAACACAACTGCAAATGTATTACTTGAAATGCACAATAAAATAAAACATGACTTATGAATATTCTTGGCCATGGAAACATCTGGTTATGAAACCAAACTTTACACCCTAAACCAGTGATTCTCAAACTTTTTCTTTCATTACCCACTTTGATCAAGGGGGCATTTTCGAGCCCCACCTGTCCCTCATCGCTCTAAGAAAGTGGTAGGTCAAGCTTAAAATTGTCAAATTTATTGAAATAATGACAAGTTCTAAATATATCCTCTTCAGCAGTTAAAATCAGCTGGTGCTGCAGATATAATAATAATAAATAAATACATAATGTGCCATTGTAAATTAAACACACATATTTCTGTTTTCCAGCAACATATTAGGAAGCATAGGCCAATATTTTATAGCATTGTAGGCTACAATATATTCAATGAAATACCAACATGCTGCAGTAAATGGATCCATAATCCAGTCATACTGAGCACTGCTGGTTGGGAAATATTTTTTAAATAAACTTTGCAGGGATGTGATGTAGGTCTACTGTTTAATACATGGGATCACAAGAGTGGCTCCCGAATCAGACGTTTCAGCGATTTCACTCAGATTCTCAAAGGCATAATACTGTCGCGATCGAGGCGCTAGTCCCATAGCCTACCTCCAAGTTTTTTGGTGAATGCAGTAATTTTATCTGTAAGGTAGGTGCTTGTCTTTGCCTTGTAACTGGAGATTTAACTCATTGAGCTTTCCAAATATATCGCTAAGATAGGCCAGCTTCATCAAGAAATGTTCATTAGTGAACGTGCTTGCAGATTCAAACATACGCTCTTCCTCCAAGAAGAGGCGACTCGGAGCTCAAACACGGGCGATAGCCCTTTACCTCGGGAAAGCCATTTTGCCTCGATGTGAAACAGTACAGCCTTTTGGTCAGCTCCCATCTCCTCGCAAAGTGCGGTGTTGATGAAATTCACCACTCACACAACCTCGTTCAAAATCTCATTCAGGTCGGGACTAACTAAGTTGCCTTGACACGAGCGCTTCCCTATGAATAACACAGTGCGTCCATTGCGCATCGGGTGCTACCTGGGCCTAGGCTGTTTTTCACGTCAGTTCGCGCCCCAGTTTGAGAAACGCTGCCCTAAACACATCTATCTAGCTATCTAGCTATCTATCTACTGTATATATCTGTCTATCTGTCTATCTATCTGTCTATCTCTCTCTATCTATCTATCTATCTATCTATCTCTCTATCTATCTAAATCTCTCTATCTATCTATCTATCTATCTATCTCCCTGTTGATTAACCCAGTGTTGATCTCTCTCTCTCGCTCTCTCTCTCTCTCTCTCTCTCTCTCTCTCTCTCCCCCCCCCTTTCTCCCTCCCTCCCTCCCTATCGTTTAACCCAGTGTTGATCTCTCTCTCTCCTCCCCTCTGTGTGTCCCTGCAGGAGCAGCTGAAGCAGTGTGTGAGCGGTGAGCAGGAGCCAAAGGACACCGACACCCTGGTGCAGGAGACAGACAGCCAGTACGGCACCTGGGAGACGGGACTGCGCACGGACGACAGGTGCTCAACACTAAGCCCAGCTCCCTCTCAGCCATTTACAGTAGACCCCCCCTCCTCTCGCTCTCTTTCTTTCTCTCTCTCTCTCTCTCTTCCACCCCTACCCCTCTTTCCCCACACACACACACATCCATTGCCCCACACACACACACACACACACACACACATCCATTGCTTGCCTCCCTTCCCCAGATTATATTTAATTTTGTAACTGTAGCAAAAATGCCCGATCAGTTATTTCTGGTGATTCAACTTGCTCACACATCCATTCCCTTAAGCGAGGATGTTGATGTAAACTGTGTCAGCCTTTTGTCAGCCTGGTGAAAGCACCACCTTACAACAAATTGTAGGCATATGTGTACACACACACACACACACACGCACACAAACTGCTGAAGACTCTGGGTGATACTGACTCACTCTCGGAGACCAGACATAGAGAACCATCTCTGAAACTCAACCCCTGAAGGGATCAATAGTGTGTGTGTGTGTGTGTATGTGTGTTTGCCCTGAAGGATGGCTCTGTCCAACACTGACCTCTGACAGAGTGCTGCGCACCACCATCAGCCAAAGGGCAGGGCAGGGACATCATGGTGTACAGGCAGGACCCACAAAGCTCAACATGGGGAGTGTTAAAAACATGGACTTTGATCTAAACATATGGGGCTGTGATAAAGAAATCAGGACCGTTGAAGGATGAAAATGAAGAAGACATGTAGTCAGAGCACAGAGGTGAGAGTGAGCAAGGGGAAATAGCTGCAGAACTGGCAGGATCTCTAGAACAGCAACAACATGTTACATGTATATACAGTAGCACTTTTCTCAACACTCAAAGTGCTTCACAGGGAAGGAGGAACCTCACTAACCACCACCTGGCTGATGCACGGCAGCCATAATGCTCCAGAATTCAGACAGGGTATCTGTTAGTCTGGCTGCTTTCTTGGTCTGGCTCGGTGTCTCTGGTTAGAGACACTGAGAAGGCAGAGACAACTGAAACTGGAAGTGGACTGATTAAATCTGAATAGATTATACTTAAGATAACTGCATGGGTTTATCTGTGTAGAATATGTATTGTGTGATGCACAAATACACATAGTCATCAAGTCATCAGTGATTCTTCCAGTGATCGATCCCTCCAATCCCTTCCACTGGCCTGGGATGACACCCTGTGGTTGCAGCCAGAATTACACCAATAGCTCAATGCCATTCTACTGCACTTATCTGGTTTTATTATGGAATTAAGCAATTAGCCCCGAGAGGCTGTGCTGGTTCCAGTGATTTTAGAAAATCTAAGGGCCATTGTTAGGCACAACGTGCAGCCGAGTACCTAAAACCCCTCTTAGCTATTCTAAAATCACTGGAACCTAAGGACTACCTGACAAGATTTCATAAAATAACAGCACAGCAATGAGAAATTCATCGATTCAGATAATCATTCTTCTGCTAGGAAATATATTTCTTCTATCAGAATGGTTGCCAAGCAACGTTGAGACGCAGCAACTCTGTAACGCTTGTTTCAATTTGTGGTAGCACAGTATTATAGAATGAAATGCGGTGAACGTGAAGGATTGTGCTGGGTTTTACATCATGGCATCGAATGTGATTTAGCCAATCATAATTAAGGACCGGAACTAACCATTTTAGAATTGTAAATGATGTATTGAATGGTGGAAATTGAACCTTCTCAGAACACACACACACACACACACACAAGAGAGATGTCTGAAGTGTGTCCTCTTCCTCTTTGGTCTCCTCAGCCTTACTCCAGCCACACCATCCTCAGACGGCATCCTCACTCCATCACCACGGAAACCCACACCGCCACACACTCCAGGGGAACAGTCTACGCCCACAGACACTCCAGATGGCTCCACCCCCCTCCCCAGGGGAGCCTGCAGAGCCCCTCCCCTTCCCTGAGGTTTGTCCCAAACGAGAATCTGTTTGCTAACAGAGTGACCTATCCTCTTCATCACAACAGCAGTGTGTAATTAGTGGATATAAGACAATAAATTGTCCATTTATAGCTGATACCTCCACCACGACATCACGATTATTTACAATGTCACTGAAACTAGTCTGGCTCCTCCCTTTCCATTGTGTATTGTCACAAGCACATTAAGAAATGTATAAGCCTGTATGTAAGTAACAATTGTATGTAACAATGTGTTACATCACTTTACGGCCATGAATGTATGCTGTTTAAAAGGGTAGACATGTAACGTGTGTGTGTGTGTGTGTGTGTGTGTGTGTGTGTGTGTGTGTGCGTGCAGTCGTCCATGTCTCTGCTGGACTCCAGCGCCCTGCGTTCCAGAGTGCAGCTGAGTAAGAAACGCAACAGGAGAGCCCCTCCCTCTAGAGCCGCCCGCCACAGCGCACTGCTGTCTGTCCTTCCAGAAAATCAGTACAAAGACACCACAGGTACGTGGTAGTGTAGTGACCAAGGAGCTGGGCTAGGCTGAAAAGTTGTGGGTTCAATTACCGGCTTCCACCATTGTGCCCTTGAGCAAGACACTTAACCCAAAGTTGCTCCGGGGCCAATGATATATTTGTCACTTTGGATAAAAGCATCTGCTAAATCAAAAAGTAAATAATAAAAAAAAGTATGTACACCCACACACATGCATGTACATGCATGTACGTACACACACAGCTGTCTGTCAGAGAACCAGTACAGAGACACCATAGGTACACCCATGCTCTCACACACACACTATGGTCTCCATGGGTTCTTGGGATTTTCCTTAAACTTTTCATACTTGAATTTAACTCATAATGGTCTTAAAAAGGTCTTAATAGTCCTTAAATGTAACATGATGAAACCTGCAGAAAACACACACACACACACACACACACACACAGACACACACACCCCACTGTTGGTCCTGCCGGAGGAACAGTAGAGACTCCACAGGCACGCACATGCACCTATATAGAAATGGACAGACAAACACCCAAGCATGCACATACAGACACAGAGACACACATGCACATACAGTTATATACACAAACACCCAAACACACACTATACAGACACAGACACACATGCACATACAGTTATATACACAAACACACACATACAGACACAGAGACACACATGCACATATATATACACAAACACACACATACAGACACAGAGACACACATGCACATACAGTTATATACACAAACACCCAAACACACACATACAGACACAGAGACACACATGCACATACAGTTATATACACAAACACCCAAACACACACATACAGACATACATGGGATACACACAACTCAGGCAGTTGTTGCATGTACACAAGTAAGCATACCCCCCTCCCCATCTCCCACTCACCTCCACCCCTCCCCCTCCCTGCAGACGAGAAGGTTGAGCCGCGTGAGCAGGAGGATTCTGACTCTGAGGAGAAACTCCGAGGCGCCCCCTCTTCCTCCTCCTCTTCCTCTCAGCCCCAGAGAGTGGCCCTGTTCCCAGGCATGGACCCCTCTGCCCTCAAGGTGAGGAGACACTGCTGGGCATGTTTGTTCATTCATTCATTCATCAAAGCATGAGTGACAATGAATTAAATGACTTATTATTCATTCATCAACTCATATCAGCGTGTATTTGTTATTGTCAGTTATTTAATTACTCATTAATGTATTCATTCCACATCAAAACAACATCAAGGTAATGTAATTATTTATCCATGACATCATCCAGTGAATCTAATTTCTAATTTTTTCATCCATGTCAGTCAATTAAATTTTCATCCATGTCAGCCAATTCAATTAAATTATTTGGTAAAACTTTACGGTAAGGGTACATGAATTATCATGAATTCATTCATGAATTAATTCATGATTTCAGCATTACTTCATTCCTTTATATCTTATGAATAATCAGGAGTTGACATGAGTTCATAGTCGCTTATTCATGACCTCCTGCATGAACAACACCTCAACTAAGGCATCAGGTACGATGGGTACATTATTATGATTTATGATTTCTTAAGCATGATTATCATGATTACATGAATTTAAGGTTCATTTCTCATGAGTTCATCATACCTGTGACCCCTCAACTAAAGTGGTGAATAATGACATGTGTTTTAGAGAACTGCAAAGTTGTGTTCAAATCAGAATTTGAGCAGTGATGACCACATTTTTGGCAGAAAAATAAATAATCATGATCATGCTTAATAAATCATAATTCATAATGATGTGCCCACTGTACCCAATGCTTTAGGTGATGTGCTGTTCATGTATGAGGTCACAAATGACTCATGTCAATTCCTGATGATTCATGAGATGAAGGAATGAAGTAATGAAGTAATACAAAAAACATGAATTAATTCATGCATGAAATCATGATAATTCATGTACACTTATCGTAAAGTGTTACCAATTGTTTCATTATTCATTAAGTTAGCAGTCACATCTCTCATGACTGTGTGTGATGTGGATCAGTGATGGTTCTTATAATGCGTCATGCTGTGTTCTCAGGCCCAGCTGAAGAAGAGAGGTGACTCTGACGGCCCACCAGAGGGCGCTGTTGCTCCTTCTCCATCTCAGCTCTCTCGCTCCCCAAAGTCACCCTTCCTGCCGCGTGCCTCTCGAGTCCTCCCCCCTCCCACTGCAGGCAAAGAGAATGGGTAAACCCTCTATACACACACACACACACACACACACACACACACACACACACACACACACACACACATAAGTACAGAAAACACACAACTAAACACTTTTTCACCCTGCGCGCATTCTGCTCTTAACTTAAGTCTATTTACTTGCCATGAAGGTTACAGGCTTTGGGACGAGCTACTCCAAAATCTGCGAGTTTCTCTCTGCAAGCAACTCTTACTCTTAACTCTGGTTCTAACTACATGTAGATTACAGCCCCTATTTTGCACCCTGGTGCATGGAGTAAAACTCGTTTTCCACCCGGCGCAAAGTTTATTTTCTTATTTTGCACGTCTAATTTTTAAACAATGCCCCAGGGGTGTAGTAATTAACAACCTAGGGAGTGGCCTAGCGCATTGTCTAAAAAACGCTGTTGTGCACCACCTAAAATGCATTACGCCACTGACCAAGAGAAACCTGGTCAGAAGTCTATGGCGGGTTGTTTATATGTTATTTTAAGAGCGCAGTCATATTGGTGGGTGCACAATGCACCATCCTTCTATCCTCCATGAACGCGCACCAGCGCACATCCATGCAAAACATTAGAAATTACACAATTAGGCTAGCCTGGCTAGCACCACCACTTCTCAATGAGACGTGGTCTGGGAACCAAACGTTCATTTTCTCGTATTTGAAAAAAATGCCCGGATCCGTTTATTGGGTGCCACGGATGTCTATCAAATGCGTCTGTGCATAGTTCATCATCGTCTTGCTTTCCCCCCGTTCTGTGATTGGTTCCCCATCTCAGGCGAAAATTTGCTCCATGGTCTCCAGGCTGCCTTAGCGCGCAAGGCAGCATGGGAACACCCAGGCTACAATTAAGCTACAATGGAAAACATAATTAGAATAAAGATATTACGAAATACATCTCACAATGCATTTGCAAATTGGTAATGACGGTTAAAAGTGATTAGGCGAGATCACAGCTGAAAACACACCATCACGAGATATAAGCAACTCCTCTGCAGGATAAACATTGTTTTATTCAGTCATTCGAAAAATATTAGGGTGTTCAAGTGTTGCTTTTTCCAGCCTATGTTTTCAATGGTAATCCATTGTCAGTCAATAGTGAAAGTAACTTACTGCGTACAGTATAACTGCCTTGTCGTTGACTGACACCATGGTGAAGTTAGTTTCACTTTGCCAATGAGTTCAAATAATAGACGAGTGAAAATGCGAAAAGGCTATGCTAGGTTTTAGTAAAGCATGGTTTAGTGGAATGACTGTTACATACGGTCTCGCAAGCAGACTCCTTCAAATGTGCCATTGACTGTCAAAATACCGAAAGGTTTGATAAGGAAAACACTCCCAATGTGGACTGGACATCCTACTAAATTTGAATAAGCTTTTGACTAGTGACGATGCGCTTTAGACTGTCATGATAGGGCCCTACATGGTCAAACAACTTTACAAAATGTTACATTTCAGTATCAAAATTGGTGCTTAATGTGCCGAAAATTGGCATTATCTTTTTATTCCCCATTACAGCGTCACAAGGTGGCCTATTTCCCATAGTTACTTTAGGTATGAGGATACATCATTAAACAGAAAAAATAAACGTTAGATTCACATGACCTTGAGAACAAATAATTTGCTCAATTTCAGTAAAACTCAGAGATATCACTCAATGATGGAAAAGAGCTTATAGAGGGTTGCTGCTAGATTTCTCACCTCCTTTGGATATTGGAGCTTACCAACAATGCAGCATCAGTTTCAACTTAACGTGAAGTCACACTTCATTCAAATCTATCCATTTTATTCCAACTTTACCTAAGTCATCCATATACTTGTGCAGGCGCCTGCACTACTGTCAAGCCGCAATAATCGTTCATATTCTCAAACGGTCATCATCCTATACTGGAATTCATATCCTCTCTTTGATAGTCTCTTATGGTGCCTGGTATTGTTATGTCAGTCTCTCATACTGTCTTATAAACTGCAGGTGTCAGTTTTGTGAGCATTGAAGAGATAAATTTATGTTATGCGAAGCTGCTTTCATATTTCTAGTTAATCTGACGTCTGCCTCCCTCGCAACAGAAATGATGTGCATAGCTAACGTCAATTACCATGTGTTCTTCTTTTTCTTTGCTTTATTTAATATAGTCTATACAGTGATCATAAGCTAAGTCTTTGAAACGTTCTTTCTCAAAAGTGAAATTTTAAATCATGAATCTACACTCCTCAAGCACGTCTTTATAAACAAACCTCCAGGCTGAAGTGAAATCTGGTTAAATTAATTATTTGTTTATGTGATGAAACATCATTTTATTGTAGGTTGTTCGATATGCAGTTCACCTTGCTTACATTTTCAAAATCAAAGACAAATTTATGTTCTTTGTGGATTTAAATGACATTCATAAGGTTAATGAAAAGTCCATGTTCCACGTTTCAACAGCCAAAATTAATGTGGTTTTGGATCAGTTTGGTTCTATTTAAAAAAATTTGCATAATGCTGCCTTGATTTCGACTTACACACTGACGGTGTGACAGAAATGCCAATAGGTGAATGTGTGTAACTCAAATGCACTTAACTGGAGGTGCTTAAAAAAGACTTTTAAAAAGAATTGCGTGTGAATGGGGACATTTGGGCCATATAGTGCTTTGGAATTCAAACTAAATGTAGTGTTTCAGGGCATAATGGCTAATGTGTAACCAGAAGCCTGTGTATTAACTGAATATTGTGTGTGTGTGTGTGTGTGTGTGTGTGTGTGTGTGTGTGTGTGTGTGTGTGTTCATGTATTCATGTATTCATGTCTTCAGGGAGGAGGCTTCACCCCAGTGGCTGAAAGAGCTCAAGTCTAAGAAGCGTTTGAGTCAGTATGAAAATGACGGTTAAGTCTCAAAAGCAGGTAAGCTTGTCTGGGTGTGTGTGTATGTTTTGGAGAGGGTCTTGCCCTATATGAAACCCCAGTTAAGATATAATTTTACTCTTGTCTAGTTCAAATAATTTTTTTTCTTCTTCTTTGCTTATCTCATGCATGATATAGACAGTTTGTCAGTTTATAAGACAGTAGTGTTCATATATTCAGATAGATAGACAGCTAGAGAGAGAGAGTCTTCACTGCGCTTGATGGTCTTTTGGCCCCCACCGTCGACTTTAAGGCAGCCCTGCCTAGCCTAACCCTAGCGCCTTCCAGGCAGCGCTGCATTGAAGTAGCTGGTGGGGGCCAAAAAGACCATATATCCTTTAGTGTCAAGGGAAATCGGTTGTCACTGTCTGTACAGAGCCTCACAAGCATACACACAACACAGGCACATCACAAGCCCATATATTCCACTAACACCCCCTTGTGCACAGCACATACACACACACACACACACACACACATATATAACATCTCTCTCTCTCTCTCTCTCTCTCTCTCTCTCTCTCTCTCTCTCTCTCTCTCTCTCTCTTTTTAGGTTGCCTTAAAACGGGAGACTCAAGACAGAAGCCTTAACCTTTGACCTTGAGTTGACATGGATTTCCACTGCTGCTGCTGACAACAACATTGACGGTGTCAATTACATTTTTCTCTTTCAGTTTTTGTCTCTGTCCCTTCTGCCTGAGTCACCCACATGCGCATGGTGCCTTTATGGTAGAAAACCTCTAGTAGTCTCATGGACAAATGAACAAAACCACAGACACACAACAGTCTTTCTTGTCTTGGTGTGTTCGTCATGCCTGCAGTTCTTTTACAGAGTGTCCTGTCAGACTGTTTGTATAGTCACTTTAGTCTCTCCTGCGATCAGATCAAGAGTGGGGTAGGAACAAACTCCCCAGAACTTTGTTGTATTCAGGAGCAATTATCCTGCAGCACCACAACTCCTGTTAACCTGGAAATGCTTCTGAAATCAGAAGGATAATCCAGTCACTCCATTTGTTTAACTGTCAATGTAAGTTGTTGTATGTTGTTGTTATTGTTGTTTTCTGTTAACTGGTTGTATGTAAACATTTTGATTTATTCTTGTTGTAATTTGTAAATCAAGGGATGATCGAGACAATCATCTGAAGCGTTTGCCATAGGATCACAGGACTGGTTTATAATTCCCAAGGACTAAAAACATGAAATGTGATGGTGTTGTCCCTGGGATCACTGTCAGAGAGACTGTATAGTGTATGTATGGGCAATAAAGTAAAACTGTAATCATGAAATGCTATATTTGTATTTTTGCTGGTTTGAGTAACTGAGTTACATTAAATGATGCTGAGAAATGTGGCAAGTGTTGCATCTTTTTATCTGAAAAGCTCAGTCTTCCAGTCTTCATCAGCTTGCCTGTTGGCCCTTTTCATCCTTGTCCTTAAGGCATACGTTGCTAAACACATGATTTGTCCGGGCTCATAATCAAGTCTGTTTGTTACAGGGGCAATTCTTCAATACACGCAGTAAACACATAAACACACACATTCACATACTAAACTCCTGCTAAAAGAAAAATAAATGAGTCAATGTTACAACATACATAGCACTTTTTTTTTTTTTTTCAAAAGAAGTGACTGCACCACCATAGCCACGATTTGACGCAAAATCAAAACTAGATTTGCATGCAGTACTTACTGTACAGGATTCCAATGCAATCTGGAAAACTCTTGAATACCTTCCCAGCTCAAAATAACATTGTCATCGGAGCATCTGAGTCTTTTTCAGGATTGTTTTGAAACGGGTGCTTGCCATTGTGTATGTGTGTGCATGTGTGTATGTTTGTGCGCATGTGTGTTGATTTTTCCACTATATAATTAATTTTAGATAGGCTGCTTCATCCTTAGGAAATGTCTCACAGCCTGTTTTGCCATTAAGAGCCATTGGACCAAGTTTCAGTATAAAGGATATGAATTCTGCACATCATGAAAATGATGATAATTACAAGTGGCTTCATTTTGTGACCAAATGAAAAAAGGAAACCTTCTGTTCCATATTATTTGCAAACGTCAGATTTCCATTGTGTAGCTTCATTTACAATCACATGACTCACAGCGGGGAAAATAAGTATTGAACACGTCAACATTTTTTTCAGTAAGTATACTTCCAATGAGGCTATTTGCATGACATTTTCACCAGATATTACTATTAACTCAGATAATCCACCCATATAAAAAAATCCAAACATTAAAGTCCATAGGTAGAGTTATGTGTAATAAAGTGGAATGACACAGGAAAAAAGTATTGAACACGCCTGCTGAAATGTCTTAAATACTTTTTGGAAAAGCCTTTATTCGTAATGACAGCTTCAAGGCATTTCCTGTATGACGAAAACTAATCAGTCACAGTATTCTGGTGTGATTCTGGCCCATTCTTTTAAACAGATAGTCCTTTAATATTGAAGATTCCAGGGGTCTCTTGTGAATCCTGATCTTTAGTTAACTTCCAAAACTGTTCAATTGGATTGAAGTCAGGGCCTTGATTTCCTTTCTCTGAAACCAATTGAGAGTTTCCTTTGCTGAATGGTTTAGCCATGTCTCATCCTCATCATCCTGGTGGATGTAAAGATTCTCCCGGAACAAAATGACTCCATGCATCATTCCTTCAACTGTATGAAGTCTGCTAGTACCATGAGATGAAAAACAGCCCCACACCATGATGCCACCACCTCCAAACCTCACTGTTGGTATGGTATTTTTAGGGTGATGCACAGTGCCATTTCTCCTCCAAATATGGTGTGTAGTATGACATCGGAAAAGTTCAATTTTGCTCTCACCAGACCATAATACATTCTCTCAGTATTTCATAGGATTGTCCAAATGTTGTGTAGCAAACTTTCAAAGAGGTTTGACATGTTTTTCTTCAGCAATAGAGTCATGCGGGATGAGCGTGCATAGAGGCCATGGCGGTGGAGTGCATTACCTATGATTTTCTCTGTAACAATTGTACCTGCTGCCTCCAAGTCTTTCTGGAGCTTTCTCTGAGTGGTCCTTGGATCTTGGGCTACTCTTCTGACTATCCTTCTGACTTCCTGGTCAAAAATCTTGCAAGGAGATCCTGTGCATGGCCAGTTAATGATGCAGTGATGTTCCTTCCACTTCCAGATAATGGCTCCAATACTGCTTGCTGGATGATTCAGAAGTTTTGAAGTGTATCTGTAACCAGTTCCATTGATATGTTTTGCAACAATAAGGTTGCAAAGGTCTTGGGAGGGCTCTTTGCTTTTACCCATCATGAAATGTTTCTTGTAACCTTGGTAACAAAAAACCTTTTTATAGCCCACCAGTATGTAGGCCTACTAACCCACCTTATATCAATTTGCACAGATAGGAGGGATAATTTCTCTAATTACTTATAAATTCCAGTTTGTTTCTTGCCATTCATTGCCTTTGTGTACTGCTTTTTCTTAGCATGTTCAATACTTTTTCCCTGTGCCATTCCACTTTTTTACTCATAACTCTACTTTTAGACATTAATGTTTAGATTTTTATATATGTGTGGATTACCTAAGTTAATACTAATGTCCGGTGAAAATTTCATGCGAATAGCCTCACTGGAAGTATACTTACTGAAAAAAATGTTGACGTGTTCAATACTTATTTCCCCCGCTGTACATACACATTTACAGTATATACAAATATATCAATCTGTGTGACCTGTAAAATTAGGCCTAGGGTCAGCTTTCTTCCCTGCAGTTCAGCTATGCCACACACATACCCCACTATGCATTCATAATTTATGATTGATTGTCTACCATTTGACTTGGCTACTTGGCCTTATTTTACTGAGCTGTGACATTTTGTTTTATTGACAGAAGGACACTCACAAGAGTACAATTCATAAGTCAAGCATACAATATTAACATCTGGAGGAATGTCATTTTGACAAACATCAAGTCTTCTCTTTATCTTTATTTTCTTTGTTCAACTCCTAGTCATTTTGATAGAACAACACTGTTCTAACCAAAGATTCTATATTCTCCGCTCTAGAATCTTTGGTTCTAACTCCGACATGTCCGTCTTCATCTCATGTAGGGAGTAGGCCTAGGTAAAAATGTTCCACCAGTCATTTTTTCCCCCTATTTGATCATGTCATATCATTCAGTGAAGCTGTTGAATGGTCAAGCATCATAAACTACGTCTTATAATATGATGATACAGTTGAGTTGGGTCTGTTTTTCAGTGCAGTTTATCTGTTTTGTCTGTCTCTGTGTGCAAGTTCACACACACTGCTGATACTATTTTCATGAAATTTTGTCTAGAGGTGTAGGATGGGCCAAGGAAGAACCCATACAATGTTAATTAGCACATCCGACTCAAGGGCTGCCTCAACAAATAGACTTTCACTTTCCCAACCGTTTTTCATTGTTAGAAATAGCTTATCACTCCACATCATGCAGACATTCTATAGAAAGTAGTCTACTTGGACACCGTGGTTTAATAGAAGCCATTAATTCAGCTACAGATTATGTTTGATTAAGAGTGTCGTCCTTTTTGTTTTATTTAGTATTCACATCAGGACCATGCCAATTAAAATGTCTTGAATTTCCCCTGGGGATCAATAAAGTATCTATCTATCCATCTATAAGAGACATAAACACAGATGGATGCATTTGGTGAATTTGGAATATGGAGATGAAGGTGAAACATACTGTATCTGGACACATGCATATTGATACTAATATCAATGATTCATGTGGAGTGCAGATGCACAGTCAGAAACTGCTAGAAGCACAGACATGTTGGGGCTTTGATCTGTTCTCTGATCACAGAATAATATTAATATTGGTCTTCCTGCAGACCACCACAACAGAACTGACCTCCTGTGACTGAAGATGACCACTTTTCAAAAATCAAGTAAGTTAACGTACCATCGGATAACCTGATTCTTGACCTTAGCCCAACCATAGTCATTCGCTCTCTATCTCTCTCACACACAGACACACACATAAATACACAGACATGGAGGTCTACAACTTTCTCTTTGGCAGAGTCTCTGGCATCAACATCATCAACATCAACCTCAAAGGTGCTTTGCAGTTCCTGCTTCATCTAGTAAGAAAAGTCTAGCAGTGAGGTGACTTCCTCATAGCTTAATTGAATATAATATCACATATGTTTTGCTCAAAATCGTATTGCTACATTGAGGTAACAGAAAGAGGGACATGGTTCTGGCATGGACCTATCAGCAGCTGTCTAGTCAGCATTGCCACATGAGATCCACACTGCAGCTGAGTAAGTCATTAATCCTCCTACTGGTCCAGCATCCCCACTTGGAACATGACTCAGTTCAAATGTCCTGCTGTGTCAACTGTCGTGCTGTGTCATATCATGGACTCGTCCATCTACTCTGCTCTCTGCCTCTGAGATAGTCAGGCTGGCCATACTGCATGATCAGTGATTTAGAGCGATTTTTAGCAGATTTAGAGATTCCTTCACCAAGCAACAAAGAAAACATCAAGGTCCAAAGGTCTCCATCCCCACTATAATCAATGGAACTGGCTACACCAGACATGATAGTGGCACATACGTTCAAAAAATTAGACCAGTCCTCTAAAACAATCTTTACGCTACACAAACGTAGTGCTTCAGTTGCAGACCCAGTGTATCCTCCCAGTTAGCCTATCAAAAGAGGTGCATCTTTTATGACACACAGCATATCAGGAACAATTTCAGGAGTATTTCCACCGGGGAACTGCAGGGATCCAGTGACCTTTCAGAAAGAGGGTATTTGGCAGCCTGGATTTATGGTTTCACAAACCAGTCCTGTTAACTTGTGGGATACCCAAAGAGTCCAAATGTGATGAGTTGGGAGTGAGACTGAGGTGGGGCTAATAAGCTCTCGCTGTTGTCATGTCTGTCTAGGGGTCAGGAATGTAAACAACTGGTTTGAGATGGAATAAATACAAAAAGGTCATGTAGGGTAAGCTGAAAATAGTTAATAGCCTATACAGGAATAGAATAGTAGGGGAAAAGAAAGTCCACAAATAAAGGCCGGTTCTAAGCAGAACAGCAAAAGCAAGGCCTGGAAAACAGGCTCTGCCATTGCAGGCCTTCGTGTCGGACTCTCCCTCTGAGAGTGGTGAGAGCGGTGGTGATGGCGTGAGCTGCAGAGTGTGGCTTGTGCTGAGTGGTGCAGCAGGGTGTAGCAGCATGGCAGAGTGGCAAACCCTACTGCCCACTCACCAGCACAGAGCTGTCACTCATCAGCCAGTCACCATGGTCACTGCAAGCAAGCTCTTAGTTTAGAATGTTTAGTGTGATTTAGGAGTACTCTAGTCTTAGTGTAAATGCTTTGGGAATATGGGCTCTGAACAAACCAAAACAACGTGCAAAACACCCAGGAACATAACACTATAGTAATGAGGTGTGCAAATGTAAATTCAAGCTTGTTTATTGGCCATGAAGAGATCTTAGGCTTGGACATTTTTTTTCATAAAATTAAAGTTATTTATGTAGTTTTGAGGAACAGAGATGCTTTTTTAAAAGGTTGATTAATGCTTAGAATGGGTTAAGAGAAAGTACAGTTCATCATTGAGCAAGCATGATACAATAAAATTGTTAGGATGCCGAGTTGGGATGCCGAATTGTTGGCTGTATGTACTATGATGGATTCTTTCATGGCTAAATCATAAAACAATGTAATACAATTTGTCCTCAAATACATAAACAGGTTAACACTTGTTAAGACCATATTTAAGAGACCATGTTCTTTTTGGCAAAGAAAACAAATGTGATGATTGACACACACTAAAATAGAAGAAAGGTTGGTCCACTTTGTGTACAAAATTATTTACCAGGATGAAGAAAACATTCTGTCCACAAAACAAAAGTTGTTTATCACTGTTTTGATGAAATAAATTCTGTAGTAGAGATTTATTGTGAATTCAGAAATGTTTGCATGTTTGTTCAGGTATAAGGTTTTGACTGTATTGAAGATGGAGAAGTGGAGAGCAGCGGGGAGGGCAGAGGAGAGGAAGATGAAGGTGAAGAAGCAGAGAGAGTTTCTCAGATCAGCAGCAGGTGAGAGAAACCTCCAGCTGTCAAGCCTACACATGAGACACACACACACACACACACACACACACATACCGGATCTCCGTGATTGGCACAAAAACACAAAGAGCATCACTTACACATTCAATAGCACACACACACACACACTCACACACACACTCTCTCACACACACACACACATAGACACACACAGACACTCACACACAGACACTCACACACACACACACACACAGCACCCAGCACACAGAGACACACACAGAGACACACACATACAGAGACATAGACACAGACACACTCTCTCACTCACACACAGACACACACACACACACACACACACACACACACACACACTCACACACTAACACACACACTCGCACACACACACACACTCTCACACACACACACACATACACACATTCACTAGTTCGCCCTTCGATATGATTGCTTCAGCTAGACTAGAGCATATGGGAGAAGTGCGTGTTTGGCGAGGTAGCTGTCCGTGGTCCTGGAGTGCCTGGAGCGGAGATCGTGATAGAGCGATGACCGCTTGCACCCCAAAAGATCACAGAGAAAGGCCGCTACCGACTACATAAGTGCTTGCTGAGCAAGTCGTAAATCCGCTAGATTGGAGCGGATGTAGGACTGGTAGGCATCCGAGGACCAACGGCCCAGTATTTTAATTTGTTATTCCGATAAGCCGTTGAGCGCGGCTGTTGTGGCAGCTCTTATCCTGAAGGAGTGTGCGGAGTAGCGGTCCGCGGGAAAACCAGATTTGACTAGAATGGTTTTTAAGAGTGTCTGGAACCTGTGGCGAGTGATGGGTAGCCCTTCATCTGACACGAAGAGCGGGCTAGTAGACGAAGCTTGAGCTGACCGATATGAGATGTAGTGAGATAGGTATTGGAAAGGCTGAAGATCTGAGGCGGAGTTAAAAATGAATATGGAGTGTCCTTTTCGGAACTGGTCGGTTTTACTCTGTTTGATGGTAAATCGAATGGTGTCTTGGTCTAGCTGCTCTAGATCTGCGATGCACGGGTGGACATCGGGAATGAAGAGGGACGAAGGGCATGTAAACTCGCTACATCTCAGCAGCCCAAAAAAGGCCAGTAGAAACATAACGGAGATGGTGAAATCGGAATGCGGTGAAATGAACCCTTTGCGAAGGGTAGCGAGGCAGGTGGCGAGAATGCTTGAGGTAATGGGAAGGCGGGAGTCTTGGGGGACTGGCTGTTGCCTGCGGATACCTTTGATTAACAAGCCTATCCTGGTGTCGGAGAAGGAAGGGCATTCGGAGCTGTGGAGGAGTTTGAAGAAGAAATGAATGCCAGCTAGGTAGACTCTAATGGAAGAGACTCTGATCCCGAGTGAAGTGTGGGCGTAGGTGATAAATAATGATATGGTGACTGCATCGAAACTGGGAAATGGATGTGAGTGCTTTGCATGGAACTGTTTGAAGCAAGACCAAGCAGTCCAGTAGGCCACGGGGATGCAAACCAGCACCCTTTGAAAAAGCCTCCGAAGCCTATTGGGGGGGCTGCGTCGGTGTATAACTGGAGGTCTTCTGGAGATGATTGGCAGTCGTCGTAGAACATGCACAGGCCATTCCATTCGTCTAAAAACATCCTCCAGAGTTTGAGATCGGCCAGACACTGGGCATCTAGAGTTCCGACGTCTTCGAGAGATGGGGTTGCTGAGGCGCAGTTTAGGAGATGCGAGATGAAAGGGCGGCCCTGGGGAACGATTCGCATGGCGAAATTGAGGTGGCCTAGAAGGGAGAGAACTTCTTGTTTGGTGTGAGATGGCGAGGTTATAAACTCGTTCAACAGTAAAGAGATTCTGTTTTTTTTCTCTTTAGGGAGAGATGAAGAGAATTCCTCGGTATCTAAAATGATTCCGAGGAATCCGAGTCTGGATAAAGGACCGCACGTCTTCTCGACTGAGAGTGGGACTCCCAGTTTGTTGAATACGTCAACTAGCGTAGAAATGCCTAGGGCCGGTGGGTAGGAATGGGGGATAAATACGAGAAAGTCATCCAGAAGATGAACGAGAAATGGGAGCTTATAATTATTTTGGAGAATCCAGCACAAGGCTTCTGATAGCGTATCAAAAAGCCGAAGGTGAGGCGAACTGCGAAATAGTATCTCTTATGCCATTTGACTCCGAAGAGGTGCCAGAATTCAAGATTAATGGGCATGACTTTGAAGGCTGAGGTGATGTCCGCTTTAGCTAGCCAGCAACGTCTGCCTGCCTTTTTAATCAGAGCGATAGCGTCGTCGACGGAGTGGTAGTGCAGCGAGAACTCTTCTAGTGGAATCAAACTGTTAATGCTGGGAGTGGTACTATTGTGCGGAGCTGAAAGGTCGATGATAAGTCTCTTTTTCCCTGAGTATTTGCGCGTAGCTACGCCTATGGGGTTGATCCTGTAGACTGGGAATGGAGGCTTGGTGAACGGACCGATCATAAAACCGGATTCGACCTCTTTGCTTAGGAGTGAGGTGACCACCTCTGGATCTTCGACGGCGGATTGAAGGTTTTTACAAACGAAAGACTCTGTAGGTCTTGCTAAAACACCTGGATGGAACCCGTGCGTCAACCCCGAAGTCAAATAGTCGCAAAATTCCCTATTTGGATTGGACTGAAGTTCTGAATGGAGAGCAGGAACAATGATTGGAGTTTTGGAGAGGTACTTTTTAAACTTTTTATTTATGTTCTTGAGTGCGGAACAGACTGACTTGGCGTGGGCGCCTGCGCAGTAGCTGCAAACGTAGAGGTAACGGCAGGAGGATTGGCGACACTGAGCAAAGTTAAATCTTCGGCAGATTTCTCGACCTTTCCAGGAATGCTCGTCTTCTTCCCTGGCTTCTCCTGCCAAAGCATCGGGGATGCGGGGAACATAGGATGAGGATTTCGGGGCTGTGGAGCTGGTGCTGGGGAGTTGGTGGTCGGGGTTGACTAGTGGACACTCGACCGCGCCGTGACTGGGGCTATTGCAGAGGGGACAAGATGGCTTAAGTCCTAGGAAAACGCGGTTATGGAGCTCCATATCGAGCGCGCCCCAGTAGGGGTTTTGGTTCCAGAGGCCGACTCTGGCGGCGCATTTTGCTGAAAACAGCCTGTAGGAGCCGCATTTGAGTTTATTTTTGGTTTCATAATTTACTTATAGTTGTCTTTTTCGTTCCATTGGAGAGTGCTCCTTCTACAGGTGGAGAGGGTGCTACCCTATAAATTGGGGCGTGTAGCGCATGACGAGGAGAAGGCGTGCCAGCAGTTACAGTCTTTGACCTCGGCCTGGATCTGCGTTACCGGAGCTTGGCTACGGAGAAAGCTGAACTCCGCTCCAAAGACATACTTATGGACATTTAAAGCAATTTGCAACTTTATTTTATACCTTATATTTATTTGCAATAAATACCGACAAGCTTTCAACAACAACCTTCTTGGATTTTCTTGGATTCGGGCCGCGAGTCTGACCCTGCACCCGCATTCTCCAGGTGGTTGAAAACAATAGGAAGAAAACAGGGGGTTACAGGAAAAACCTAAGCATTGTTTTTTGCCACTACACAGCCGGTGGTACGTATAAAAATGGGCTCCCCCGTAGGACACGGCTAGGCCGGCGATGATGGCCAGGTAGTCATTTAACTCTTTGCGTCGGCTGGGGAACACGGAACAGATGACTTCTGTGTAGATGGTAAAAGCTACGGTGAACTCGGGAAATTACAGAATTTTTGATGCTGGGCCAGAATGTTAAAACCAGTTCGCCGCACACTAAATCCCGGTTATGAGAGGGAATAGGAAGGGAGGGAAGAATGGTAGAAAGGTCTACGTCTGCACCTGACAAGATGAGGTTCCTGGTGGACGCTGTGACTGGTGGTGGAATGCTGTAGCGTGAGGAGGCGGTGGAAGGGCCTTTGCTGTGGCTAATGAATAGCTTGGAAGCCGGAACGGGACGTCGTGGTCCGCGGCACTCGCTGAGTGCGAATGACTCACTGCGGCGGGCTGGTCTAGCGCGGAGCCGGGGAAGAGATGGGAAGGGAGAAAAGGGGGGAGGGAGGGAGCGGTCGCTGACGCGACCGGAAGGGGAGCAACCTGGGACAGGGTCGCGGGGAGTGGGACGGGGAAGGAAAGAGGGTTAGGGGGGAGTAGCGACGCGGTCGCTATCGGCGCCGGCTGAGACCAGGTGCTCGCTAGCTCGTAAGAGAGATGGGGAGCCAGCGAGTGGAATCTTCGAGCTGACGCTTCGTGAGCTGAGGCGTGCTGTACAGACGTGGCTCCCGGAATGGAAAGGGGAGGGGGGAAAGGGGGGAGGGAGGGAGCAGTCGTCGGAACGACTGGAGGTGGGGCAGCCCTGGACCGAGTCCTGGCTAGGGGAGGTGGATGGGGGAGGGAAGGAATGGGTGGGGGGAGTAGCGACGCGGTCGCTACCGGGGCCGTCTGGAGAAGTGGAGTCGGACCCGGAACTACGGTGGAGATGCGGCGGGAAGAAAGTCGGCGGGAAGGAGCCTGAGCCGCTGACGTGGCAGTAGCTGTGGCTGAAGCGGCGGAATGATACGCTCTGAAGCGTGTGGTGCCGGAGAGTGCTGTCGGCGTGCCCGGTTCGCGAGGTGGCTGGTGGTGTGAGCTTCGTCCGGCTGAATGGCCATGATGCCAGAAAGAGCAGCCTACTTCCTGTTCCGGAGAGGAAAACAAGGGGGGGGAGCGGGAGGACGAAAAGACCGGGTTATCCGACCTACGGAATGCGATGCCGCGGGAATGGAGAGTGCTGCGGATGCGGGCCACTGTCCAGTGAATAGGGTCATCGCCTTGCTGGCGCTGGGTCCTGGTGCTGCCGCGAGATGAGACTGAGCGAGAGATGCTGCCCCGGACGGGGGCAGGAGAGGAGCGCCTTCTGCGACCCTGTGTGCTTGGTTCCCTACGCTGGCGGCGAGGGGAACGAGTAGGATTATTTTCGCCCGGCGGAAGGCCTTGGGTGTCGGGTGTTGGCGGGACGAAGTTGTCCTCCAGATCGCTGGAAGAGGCGTGGATTTCCAGTTCCATGATAGCTGTCTTGTCTGTGCGAACAATACTCGGACTGAATGATTTCGCGGACGCCGGAGCGTGTTATGTATGGAAAAGGAGGTCGGCTTAAATACCCTGCGGCGGCAGTGGGTGAGTTAATTGCTGTCAATCATCCCGAAGGCTCCTCCCGAACTTTGTTTAGAAAACAACATCACTCGCGCACACACACACACACTCTCACACTCACACACACACACACACACACACTCTCACACACAGACACATACACACACACCCTCACGCCACACACACAGACACACATACACACACAAACACACACATACACACGCACACACACACACACACACACACACACACACACACACACACACACACACACACACACACAGACACACTTTCTCACACACACACACACACACAGCCATCACATCTTAGAGACACACAAATGCACAACTAAAACATAGTCACAGAATTACAATCCTTCTGTTTCCAGGTGGAGTTCCACACATCTCAGACATGGGCATTGTGCTGCTGGGGAACAGAGCTGCTGGGAAGAGTTCATCAGGAAACACCATCCTGGGCAGAAAGGAGTTTGATACTGTAGGCAGAACAGCTGAGTGTGTGAAGAGAGAAGGAGAAACAGCAGGGAGACACATCACTGTAGTGGAGGCACCAGGATGGTGGATTAACTCCACTGTAGAGCTAACTCCTGAACGTGATAAACGAGAGATTGTCCTCAGTGTGTCTCTGTGTCCTCCAGGACCCCATGCTGTGGTACTGATAATATGAATTGACAGAAACATACAGAAGAGCAGTGCAGGAACACATGGAGCTGCTGGGTGAGAGTGCCTGGAGTCACACTATAGTGCTGTTTACCTATGGGTACTGGCTGGGAGACACAAGTATTGAGCAGCACATTGAGAGTGGAGGAGAGGCTCTGCAGTGGGTTGTAGAGAAATGTGGGAACAGGTATCATGTTGTAGACAATGAGAAGAGTGATGGTGGCCAGGTGACAGAGCTGCTGGTGAAGATAGAGGAGATGGTGGCAGGAAACAGAGGCCATCAGTTTCACTTTCACAGAAATATTTCTATGAAACTGCAAGAGAAGAAGAAGGAAGAAGACAGAAGAGCAGAGGAGAGGAAGATGAAGGTGCAGAAGCAGAGACAGACTCTCAGATCATCAGCAGGTGAGAGACATTTCCAGCACTCAGATTTACACAAGACATGTTTAAATGAACTTCTCACAGCTCATGTGTACTCCATGCATTATCACTCTGTCCTGTATTTGCTCCCTCTGTTTTCCTTTTTTACACAAACTCTGTCTCTTCCTCCTTCTCTCTCTCTCTCTATCTCTCTCTGTCTCCTTCCCTATTTCTCTCTCTCTGTCCCTCCCTGTCTCAAACACACACACACACACACACACACACACACACACACACACACACACCCACACACAGGAAACAGAGGCCACACACACACACACACCACATACACACACACACACACAGACACACACACACACACACACAGACACACTCACTCACACTCACTCACACGCACACACACACTCACACACACACACACACACACACACCACATACACACACACACACACACACACACTCACACACACACACACACACACACACACACACACACACACACACTCACACTCACACCTGAAACACAAGAACATAGCAATCACATCTAAGACACACACAAATTGCACAACTAAAACATACACAAAAGCCCAGAGTTAATCAATGATAATTCTATGATAGTAAAAGGATTTGCAGTGGGCTTCACAGAATTATAATCCTTCTATTTCCAGGTGGAGTTCCACACATCTCAGACATGGGATTGTGCTGCTGGGGAACAGAAGAGAAGGGAAGAGTTCATCAGTAAACACCATACTGGGCAGATAGGAGTTTAGCACCTCAGGAAGATCAGCTGAGTGTGTGAAGAGAGAAGGACAAACAGCAGGAAGACGCATCACTGTAGTGGAGGCACCAGGATGGTGGAGTTACTACACTGTAGCAAACTCCTGAGCGTGATAAACGAGAGATTGCCATCAGTGTGTCTCTGTGTCCTCCAGGACCCCATCCTGAACATTAATGTGAGTGCATCATTCACAGAGACAGACAGAAGAGCAGTACAGGAACACATGGAGCTGCTGGGTGAGAGAGTCTGGAGTCACACTAACTTGTCAAAAACAACAAACCCATGTTTAAATTAATAAATAAATAAATAATCACTGTTCACTTGCTCAAAAACACAACACAACACAACACAGCTCACTCACAATTAATATTTCCCTTCTCTGACTAAACTTTACTGAACGTCTTAGGATGCCCTTCAATGACCCCACCCCTTATCAAACATTGCTCTATCTAAACCCACTAATTATTTCCCCCAATCATAAACCCATCAGAAATTAGTTGTGGCACAGGAGGGAGCAAGACACACACTCAGAACAGAACAGGGGAAACACTGGGGACAGTCCAACAGGGGGTAAATAGCCTCAGCACTATACTATATCATGTACATTTCCAAAACTCATTAATTAATGGGATATTAGTAATACACCTATAGGCTAAGGAAATATAAATATATAACATGATGTTTTGGTCCCATGTTTCGTGAACTGTGAGAAAAGATGTAATTTTCTCCATGGCAACAGAAAGGATGTTTCTCTCAAATATCATGCAGTATCCACAATACTGTGCATTCACAGACTTATAGCAACTTCAAGTCAGTAACATCTTTGAGATTGTTTCATGTTGAAATTATATTTTTTTGTTCAGTGCATAATTTGTTGTGTTTCATAAAAGGCTCAATCTACCCTACAACTTTGAGTATGTTCTGCTAATTCTAGACCATCTGAAGGATGTATCTACAATAACTGTGAACTACAATAATTGCATTGGAAAAGGATCATATGGAACAGTTTACTCAGGCTTGTACCAGGGAACCACTGCTGCTGTAAAGATCATCCGCATTGAAGATAGTTCAGTCATCACAAATGAGTTTCTCATACCTTTGTAAGTGTGTGTCTGTGTATGTGTATATATGTTTATTTATGGTTTATTGTTCAGTTCAATAAATATCATCCTATTTATGCCATTCAAACATAATTGTTTGGTTATTCTGTTTTTTATGTTTTTACAATATGCATGCAACTGCATTAATACCATCAGTATACTGTACTGTAAACATTATTAAATTCCATTTGTTAAAATATTGACCAAAGCTCACATTTACTATTCTTCAGGAGTTTATCTCACCCCAACATTGTGCGGATGATGGCTGTAGCCAAAAGCGAGACACAGATCCTCATTGCTAATGAGTACATCCATGGGGCCAATCTCCAGCAGGTTGTTTATACAGACACGCCTATCAAGGTAATGAACCGACTGATCATATGGGGTGTTTGGTTCAGTAATGTCCATCAGCGGGAGATACAGAAGGTGAATGATGGGTTTTTACTGTGTGTTAGCTTTCCTGGTTAAATGGTATAAGTTAGGCCTATTACACAACATAAATTGTGGTGGCGACCCAAATAAAATCTCCTGCGACCCAGTCTTTGGGAACCAATGGCCTAGAAATCTAGACACACCCTAGCGGCAGCAAATTTAATTTGCTGCCCGGGTTAGTCTAGCAACTCTCTGTTGGCTTGCAAGCTGGAAAAATGAAACTTCGATAGGGCCAATACCATTGTGTATAGAGTTGTTAGGCGGGCTTAACATAATGATTGATGGCAGAGTTGAAACGGTTCGGTGTGAATTCTGCTACTTGAAAACAAAGAAGGTGGATGTTGCTGTTGGTGAAGAGCGTGACACAAGCTAAGCTTTTTTTAAGTAGGCAAAAGTTTGAACTAGCCAACTAGCTCCGCTGGTGGAAAAACACATGGGACTCATGAGTTGTAGCGCTACCCTATTGCATGCAGAGGGAATTTGAAACACAACTAATTATCCCGCCCCTCGGACTGAGCACTGCGAATGTTGCATCCCCAGACCCTACATTTTAATGTGCGTCTGGCTCGTCAGGCTAGTTGTAGTGTATACTGGGTAGGATTTCCTTGTGCTATACAATATACCTGTAGAGAGAGTCACAAGTTTTAAATACCTTGGTGTCCACATTACTGAAGACTTAACATGGACTGTTAACACTCAATATGTTCTGAAGAAGTCCAGACAACGACTCTAATTCCTTTGTCAGCTAAGGAAATTCAAAGTTTCTACATCCATCATGAAGGCCTTCTACACTTCAGCGGTTGAGAGTGTTCTAACTGGTAGCATCATCACCTGGTATGGGAACTCCCCAGTTAGAGATTGTAGTACTCTGCAGAGAGTAGTGCGCTCAGCTGAACGTACTATAAGAACTCAACTCCCTGCTCTACAAGATATCTATTCCAGAAGAGTACTCCTAAGAGCCCAAAAGATTATGAAGGACTCTTCTCATCCTAACAATGGATTATTCCTACCGCTGAAATCAAGAAGATGCCTATGTACACAAAGCCAGAACTGAGAGACTCAGGAGAAGTTTTTATCCCCAGGCCATCCGAACTCTGAACTCACACTATACTGACTTTGCACACATTCACTCCTCAGCACTCTCAAACATTTCCCAACTCTGAACTCACACTATACTGACTTTGCACTCATTCACTCCTCAGCACTCATGACCCCCCCCCCCCCACACACACACACACCCACACACACCTACAAGACTTTTAGCACTTTTACATCCCTCTCCCTATGCTACAGACCTTTTATTTATTTTCTTATTTCATCACACGTCAAAACACACACACACACACACACACACACACACACACACACACACACACACACACACACACACACACACACACACATATCTGACTTTCTCCAACTTTTGCACACTTTTTATTTATTATTTTTGATTTCTCCTCCATCTACCCATGTCCTTGATTGCCTAGCCTTTCTGCCCCCCCACCCCCCACCCCACCCCCATCCCCAACACACACACTTACATCATCACTGTCATCACTTCACATACATACAGCACTCCTCTACATACTTGCTGCACACTGCCCCCCCCCCCCCCCACACACATACACAGCACATTGTCTTCAGGATCTTCTCCAACACACATCCTCTACATACTTACAGCACACTGCCCCCACCTACCCACACACACACACTACACACACACACACACAGTCACTGCTCCACTCCCGCCCACACACACATCTTCACTGTCATCACTCACATACATTACATACAGTACTCTGCTTGCAATAGTAAGTCCCTGCCCTACATACACAGCACATTATTTCATCAGGAAGCTTCTCCAACACACATCCCCAACATACTTACAGCACACTGCCCCCCCCCCAATACACAGCACATTGTCTCATGAGGAAGCTTCTCCAACACACATATTGCACACTGCCCTCTCCCCACATACACAGCACACTATCCCATCTCCCCTGTCATCCCCCCAACACACACACCAAGACCCCTGGCAGTTGGGTTAGCCCCTTGAGCCGTGGATCTGCCCAAGGTTTCTTGGTAAGGGAGTTTTTCCTTGCCCCTGTTGCTCTTGGGTGCTCCTTGTTGGTGCCCCCCACCCAATCCCAATCCTCCCCCACCTTTTTTACCCCCCCCCCCCCCCCCCCCCAGGCTGACACCAGACATAATTTCACTGCATTTCTTACTTCCAGTAACTATATGCATGTGACAATAAACTTCCTTGTATCCTTGTATCCTTGTATATCTGACAATATATAAGAAATGCATGAACTTGTCGGCCTTACCATTAATAACTGTGTGACAAGTTTAACCTCACATATTGTGTTGCAAAGGGTTCAAGACAACTTGGAAGGGGTCCAAAAAATATCAGATGGACCTGGAGTTTTCCTGATTTTCTTTGAGATCTTCATTCTTTCAGATTCAGATGACTGAGGTCACCTATATGAATTTGGCTATTTGCTGTCGGGAACAAAGAGGATGATTGTACAAGATGTGTTTATGAATATCAGTACACCATTTCTCATATGTGTTTGAGATTGAGCGATGCAGTGTAGTGGTTAACCTGTTGAGGAGTACGGTCACAAATATGTGATCAGATGCAGCTGGGCTTCTGGGAGTACGATCACAAATATGTGATTAGAAGTTTTTGAAAAAGGTTCTATACCATGACGCAACAATTACCCTCAGGGACTTTCCTGCCATTAACCCTTAAAGGTGTAGGTTTTTGAACATTCTAAGTTCCGCAACAATTGAAGGTTCTAAAATTCTATGTTGAATTCAATGAACCCAGATATTCTTTAGAAAGTTCATTTCTCAACATTCCCGTCACACCGGTGTGACGGTACTCCTTTAAGGGTTAAACAATTTTAAGAACACTGAAACTATAGAATGTTTGTGTAGAATTCTAGAAAGAGCCAGGAAAATAATTCACTCTCTGCAGAACGGCATTGTCTTAAAGAATTCACTCCTCAACAGGTGGAGTTTTTCCGGGGACAATGTAATCCCTTCTAATATAGTTGACATATGTAAGTCACTTTGGACAACAGTGTCTGCTAAATGAATAAATGTGAATTGAGATGTGCTCAATTGCAGAGGCTTCAGTCAACAGATTTATATGGCTGGATGCTTTGCTCTGCAGGCCCTGGTTTGCTCATGTGGCATCTTTCAGGGTGCTGATAGAATGATTACACTGGGGCCTTTGGTCTCAGGAAGAGGTAGGAAGCTGAAAGGACTTGTGCGGGGAGATATGGTAACCATGAGAGTGACACAATGACACAAAAGATCTCTTTGTTCCGGATGTTCACTAACAAACCCTCTCAAAGGTGAACGTTCAAGTTCATGTTCTTGAGCAACAAACAGGGCTTAACAACCGGATAGAATTCTCTACCTATTCCAGGTTCCTCAGTAAGCTAAAAGTGCAGTGCAGTCATTTTGCGTTTGAATGGCTTCAAACTCATTCTAACACACTTATAATATGGAGACTTTGCCAATGCGCACCTGGAATGCTTTGATGTTGCACTATGTAATGTGTTTGATGGGGTAGGATCATGACCTTTTTAGACAGTTTTTGACTAACTTGGTAGTCATAACATAAAAATCTATTCTTCTATTGTATTGCTTTGAGCAACTATTTGCATCAAAAGAAAACATCTATCCCTTTAATGTTATTTTTATTTCACTAATGTGAAGATAGCCTGTGACACTGTCACCTGCACTCTGTCGACCATGTTACATAATGCACATAATGCAATTATGCACATAATGCAATTAAATTTGCTGCCGCTAGGGTGTGTCTAGATTTCTAGGCCATTGGTTCCCAAAGACTGGGTCGCGACCCACGGTTGGGTCGCAGGAGATTTTATTTGGGTCGCCAGCACATTTATGTTGTGTAATAGGCCTAACTTATACCATTTAACCATGCATAATGCAAGCTTGTTATTTCCCAATTATGCTGTGGGTTGTACGTAATAGTGTTGCCCTTTTTAACCACTTTGTGGATGTCTCGCTTCCAGAACACTTGTTTTGAGATCAGGCTGTCCAGAAACACAGACCTTTACAGTCTGCAGGTCTGACCACTGTGTATTAGGATCCGCTTTTTCATTTGTGAGACATGTATGAAACTGAATGCTTTGAGCATCCTCAGTTAGGACCTGTTGATAGACTGTTTGCTAATGATGTTGCAACACACAATTTTGTGAAACCAGTGAAAAGGTATGTTTACAGTCCAGGAATGGAGCGCAGAGCTAGAGGTAAATAGCCTGATACTGGAAGCTAATTCACATCTAGTGCCAAACATGGTCTTACAAACAGATCTGTCTGGAAGACATGCAAACTAAACACGGTTCCATGTGCATATGAGTGTAACATTTATGTGCTTTTTTTATTCTTTGATCCATGTGATGGAATGCATTGCACTTTTTCTGTTTCTCTGGGTGGGGGGTTCTCTTTTTTTCTGGGTGCTTTATCTGTGTTGGGTCATTAACAAAAGCAAACTGAGCAAAGCAAGTGGGCCAAAACATTTGAGACCCCGCTGCTAACAAACACAGCTGCAGTGGGTGGGCTGGGTCTGTCAGACAGTCTTACAGAAGCATATTTGGGATTAGGCCTATTTATTTTGTACACAGCCTGTACAAACAAGTTACATTTATATTTTGTCATTATAGGGTGTACATGTAACGGAGGGGAACTGAGGTAGCGTGCTAGTTGCCCGTGTAAATCCTCACACCCCTAAACTTAAGAACGCTTCTAACTGCTGAGCTGAAAGCCTGGGCTTTTAGCTCAGTGGTTAGAGCGTTTGACTCCCATCCCGGTGAGTGTGGAGGTGTGAGGCCGTGAGCGGCGGACGAATTACGACCTCGGTTACATACACAGGGCTCTTTGAATGTAGCCTGCATTTCTTCTGTGCCCACTATGCTTTTAGAGCACCAACTACCCATGACTTCAAGCTGATTTGAATGTATACCCCTTTTCTCTTTAAATTACTTATCCCAAACCTACAAGAAATATTGCCAGCTTTTGTCATTAAACTGGCTTGTACAACAGCATTTTGTGGTGACTTTTGTCTTTTTTTATATGTAGTACGGTGTGGAATCTATGGAGAATGATTCATTCCAATGCACTGTACCTGAACAAAGTTGGTCAAAGTTACAAAACGGCCAACGTTGATATTTAACCTACACAAAAAAAAACATAAAATAACCTGTAGTCAGGATACAGTCAACTGTTGTAAAAGACACATTGATCTCTGCTGTTAATATGTCATTGACACAATTGCTGATGATAACCCTCAGCTCGGTCTCAAAGGCTGCCCACGGACAGGCTTTTGTTTCCAGGGCCGACCTCAGTAACCCAGCACACTATGTTTGGATTCCTGAGGTCTGGCAAAGCCCTTTGCGCCACTGTTCTCTCAGGTCACAACTAGATAGATAGATAGATAGATAGATAGATACTTTATTGATCCCCAAGAAGAAATTCAGGAGGGTTGCCGGTTCGAACCCCGACCAGTAGGCACGGCTGAAGTGCCCTTGAGCAAGGCACCTAACCCCTCACTGCTCCCCGAGCGCCACTGTTGTTGCAGGCAGCTCACTGCGCCGGGATTAGTGTGTGCTTCACCTCACTGTGTGTTCACTGTGTGCTGAGTGTGTTTCACTAATTCACGGATTGGGATAAATGCAGAGACCAAATTTCCCTCACGGGATAAAAAGAGTATATATACTTATACTCTCTCTCTCTCTCAGTAGTCAAATGGAGATTTTGCATAGCAGAAATCTATGTAACCTATGCCAAGGCTGCCGGGACACTGTTGGAAGTGAAGGGTCATGTTGAAACATCAGTGTCACTTATAGACAACCATCCAAAGGCTGACACAATATCCCACCCAAACTCTCCTTACTCAATGCAAACCATCTTCGTCAAACTCCCCAGGGCCAGAACTATGATTCACAGCAGTTTTGGCATTCACAAATATCCCCAATGTCCCACCCCAACTCCCCTGACTTCTCATCACCATCCCCACCAAATCATCTGAAGTTCCTTCGCAAATATGCAGAGGCTGCTACCGAATGGCAGCCTTTTTCTAGCCCAAAAACAGCTCCCCCAGTTAATCACCATACAGTGTCTTTTACTAACCCGAAACCTTCAGCTGTTTTCACAACTCTTACAGCATCCAAAAGTGCAGAGCACCTCTGCCCCTCCCACCCCATTCAAAAGGATTTCTGAAGACTAGCAGCAGCAAGAAACAAATCATGACTTTAAATGCAGTATAATATGTTGTGAGTCTTTGCAATAGAAATGGTACTGACTGTAGATTTTAGAACAAGCCGGGAGCCATACTGTAGAATAGAATAGAATATACTTTACTGTCATGCTTGCATGAAAATTATCTTTCTTTGGTCTCACTGATAGGAATAGTATAAAACACATAGGAAACATAGAGTAGACATATTCACTCCATTACACACAGACATATATCCACAGGACTAACACATGTTATGTGTTACATTCATTATTATCTGTTCCTGTCTTGACAGAAATAGAAGGATTGGGTGCATAGCTTAAAGGGTAAACCACTCAAATGTCCTACCTGTACAACAATAACTTCAGAATTCCTCACCAGATCACATAACCTCTACACTTACAATAAAACTAGTGCTTATGACTATCGAATCATTTTCAAACACGTCATGTTTAATTAATGATCTTATTTGCACATAAACTTGATCTGTTTACTTTTAACGGAAATAATATGGTTGGATCAAGTGTGTTACTACCCTCCTTGAATCAGCTCCTCAATAACTTCATTGCTATCGCACTTTTGGAATATGTGATGGAGAGTACTCCTCAGTTGTCATTTAGAGAACAATTAAGTTGTTACAGTAGGTGGGTGCCTGTAAATTTATCATCTGGTGTTGGAATTTGTCCACTTTTTTCCACACAAGTCCTAAGCTGAGATTGTATGGAGTATCATGTTGTCTGTTATTCTTTTTCTACCACTCCATTGTTGTAGCTCTACTTTGGTCATTGTGTCAATGAATAAATGATCCCATGGCATCATGGCTGCAAAACAGTCCATAACAACTGCAGCCTTTCCCTGCTTCTCGGAGTGGATACTCAGCTACTGCCATCTAGTGGTGTAGAGCTCTATTCAAAGCTGACTTTGGCAGCTCAGCCCTTGGCTGAGTGCACCATGCTTTTCCCAAAGCCGGGGCCTCTTGTCATGTGTAATAAAGCTCTGATATAGCCACTGAGGGGGTTGAATTGCCCATTTGCATGAGGCCACTGGGTTCTGAGTGAAGACTGAGTTCACGATCGAGGTCTGTGTTGATAAATGTGGTCCCAGTGTGCAGGTTCAGTACTGATAGGAATCGTCTGGCCTAGGCTTGTTGAAAGCTTGAGATCCCTGTGGGTTAGCTGTAGTGTATTTCACTTTTTGCAAAATTCTATTCCATTGTTTTTCTCCATCCAAGGATTTGTATTAGGCTACTGTGCATATTGGAGTGCATCACCATAACAGAGGCATTCTTTTTTTCTCTCCCTGCCAGTCAAAGGACTGTACATTTTAAGATCCATTGCTTCCAGGCTGAAGCTTCCATCATATTGTATACTTTGTATGGGTAGCCTACTGGATAAATGGGTGGGATGCACCAGATATATGACTACTATAAAATGTATGTTGACAGCATTCTGATAAAGGGATACAACTTCACAACTTTAACCTGGATGTGTGTTGTTGTGAAGGTACGGAATGCACAGCTTCTCCAGTCAGTTGGTAACCTTCCAGATCTAATGTTGCAGTTCGTTATCACGTTATCATGTTACCAAAAAAAAATCAAAGCAATTCATGTGGTCCTAAAGATAAAGTAGGCCTAGGTCTACGACCAGTTGAATCAATAGAGGTGACCCAATGAACATCATAAGGCATTCAAGTTCCCGATGTGGACCGAGATACGAAAAAAAAAAAAGATCCCATCCACTCCGCTAAACTCTAACGCAACCAGTAGGGGGCGATGAGATAACTTTCCCTCCCTATATTTGTGGTCTTGCAGGCTTCGGACAAATCAAGATGGCTACTGTTAGGCGAGCTTGAGAGACGTTCGTGTAAAACGATGAACGTATTTTATTATACTTTCAGGCGTTTCCAGCGAATCAGCCAAAAAAGACTCTGTTTGTAGTTAGCTTTCTAATCTGGTAAGTAACTGGTTTCATTTTGTTTACTGTTAATAGCTATGGTCAGGTGACTTATTTCCGCCCGCGTCCCATTTTCGCCCTCTACGTAATTTTCCTACCAGAACCTATGACCAGAACCCGTTTAACTCGTTTATCTACCAACAGAGCCCGTTTAGACATTCTCTGCAACCAGGACGACGGATTCCGAAACAACGTAAGATCGCGCCCCAAAAGCGTATTTCATCTTGGACTAAAAAATCAAAATACAGTCTAGAAGTGCTGTAGCCTAGAGAAAGGGGACCGCCACCCTTATTAGACATTCTCTGCCGCCACTCTCGGGAAACTTCCGGTTTCTGAACTGGTTGCAGTTCCACGTGAGGGCGCTCACGAATTAAGTACAGAATGAATGGAGGTCTATGGAGCTGTACCCCTCAAAAACACATTTCTTGGGATATAATTTTTTTTGTCTAGAAATGTCAACGTTGCATTCGAAAGACGGGCAGAGAAAATACACACCGCTGAGTATTACGATACGATAGCCTACACAAAGTCTCTCCTTGTGTTAATGAATGTGACGGGTTCTAATTGCTTTTTATCGTTCTAAAAATCGCTCTGAAAGTGATCCCCAACGATATCGTTCTTCGAGGTGGCCTGTGACGAGGGCGAGGGGCAAAGAACTCCCCGACGATAACGAACCCGCCAATCAGCAAAAGAGTATTTCTTCTCTCCAGGTGATAATAGGCTATAAATCATGGAATATGATCTGAATTTGGCTAAATATGTAGGTTACAGTTAGGTCTACTACTGGGCTCTCAAATCTGTTTCATGCGCTGTTCACGCAGCAACAACAATAAGAACAACATTTATAATAATAATAATAATGTCAATAATATAATTTTAAGTGTATTGCAAGCAAACTATTAATTTAATTGAATTGCTCCTTATTATTGCTATTCTCCATAATGTAGTAGTAGGGCTGGGAGATATGGACCAAAAGTCATGTCCCGATATATTTAGGTTGAATATCGATATACGATATATCCCGATATTTTTTCCACAAAGTTAGAGCTGTAAAATGAAATGTTCAGTCAAATAATTATGTTATTGAAAACTCACTACTCAAATAACAATAAAATGTAAACATAAAACTGGAGTGCTTTTTTTTTAATCAAAGCTCCGTAAGGTGCACATTTAAATAAAAAAAAATATCTTAAATAAAAATAGCCTATAAAATAAAATAGGCCAATCTTTTTCTGAAATAAATATATTTATATGAGAAAAGTAGCGTGCAGTTTCACAGCAGTGCAGAGAGGGGAGCAGTGCAGAGAGCTCCGGTCAGCTGCTTGCATGGAGCAAGGATCAAGGCACAAATTTGAACTATATCGACAGGGTTCTAAATTAACTTTTTTGATCACCAGCCAATGTGGCTGGTAAATTTCAAAAGTTATAGCCAATCAGAATTTCTAGTAGCCAATTTTTTTCCGGTGAAAATAAGAGAATTATGAGTTTATGAGATGAGTGTCACCTAAATGCATTTGATCATTTTATTAACATTTTTGGCATGAATACATACCACAAAATATACACAGAAAGTGCAAATACTTCATTTCATGTTTGGGATGTCTACAGTATCTATCTATTTCTCTGTCGATATCCTCATCCCTTCATTCCTCTTCTCGCTCCCATAAGTCTGTCCCAACCACCGCTGCATTTAGTTTAATCTTAACTTAATAAAAAGGAGATATCATCAACAATACCAAGCCAGCTGGAACCTGCCACTCATTTTCTCTCCATCTTGTGCGTGCTCAGACGCGTTCTTTGGAGTAGCATAGGGCCTACGTTCAAGTTGAATCTTTATAGAGAGATGACCCAAAAAGTATCATCTTTATGTAACATGCTGTTGGTGCATGTTGACATTGTATACTTTCTCTAACATCTAGTGAAAAACAGTTTGCAGTAGCCTACAGCTACTATTTATTGGCTAAATGTTGGTCCCTCCTCTGCCTCTCGGTGCCCTTTGCACAGGGCGTTTTAAAACTGAAAATTTTTGCCTACAAGCATCTCATGTTCCATCTTCAGCTAACTCCATAGACAATATGTAGGCGAAAATTTTCAGTTTTAAAACGATCTCATCATCAGCCCCCCACAAAGGAAATAGGTAGACACAATGCGTTTTACGTTAATGTTTCGTAACGCGTTATGTATTTGTGTCATGTACTTTTTTACTTTACTTTACTGGCTAACTCTTTCCTTTTTCAGTCTATGCTCCCTGCTCTGGCTCCGTTCGTTCTTCTAATTCCTTGTGTTTTCTGGTAGACGCTCTGTTCGTTTCCATGGTCTTTCGCGCTGGTTTAACCGCAAACTGCACGCAGGCAATGGGTGTATGAAACGTCATCACGTAGCATTAAGGCACAGTCGTCATGAAATGTAGAAAGTACTGCCAGGGGATATATTGGTGCGACCGAGAACAGAGCCTTATGTATCATGCATGTAATGCCTCATGCATCACCGGCCCAATTGGCTAGTAAGTTTTTATTAACACCCGCCAAAATGATTTTTTACCCGCATTTGGCAGGTTGGCCGGTGTTAATTTAGAACCCTGTATATCAATATATACGATATGGTCTAATTCCCTATCGCATTTTAAAATATATCGATATATCTTTTATATCGATATATATCACCCAGCCCTATGTAGTAGTAGTTTTTAAATTGTTTACTGTTTTACTTTGTATTGTTGATATTTGTATGTGGCTTTGGACAAAAGTCCCTGCTAAATACCATAACCATAACCTTTCTTTTCCTTTTCTAATTATAACTATAGAAAATGGTACTAAAAAAGCAATGGACAGATGAGGACATGGAGCAGGCAATGGAGAAGGTGGCTGAAGGCATGCCAGTGCGCCAGGCATGTCAGGTTTTCAACGTCCCTCTAGGCTAATGTTACTATTGTTTTGACACTTATACCAATCATTTTGGTAGCTATTGCAATATAACAGACTAAAATGCCAACAGTAATCATTTTCACGATTGTTTTTAAATATGTAGGCTACAGTTAGGCCTACTACTGAGCTCTTAATTCTGTTTCATGCGCTGTTCACGCAGCAACAACAATAAGAACAACATTAATAATAATAATAATAATAATAATAATAATAATGTCTAAAATACTAGAAATTTAGTGTATTGCAAACATTAGACTATTGATTGAATTGACATTGTTCTTTATTATTGCTATTCTTCATAATGTAGTTAAATTGTTTACTGTTAAGTTTTACTTTGTATTGTTGTTATTTGTATGTGCCTTTGAACAAAAGTGTCTAAATACCATAACCATAACCTTTCTTTTCCTTTTCTAATCATACCTATAGAAAATGAGGCTAAAAAAGCAATGGAAAGATGGGGACATGGTGCAGGCAATGGAGAAGGTGGCTGAAGGCATGCCAGTGCGCCAGGCATGTCAGGTCTTCAACGTCCCTCGCAACACCTTGAGGGACCGAGTGATGGGGGTGGTTACCCATGGCTGCCGTACAGGCCCAAGCCAAAAACTCTCAGTGGAGGAAGAGCAAGCTTTAGTGGAGTATTACCAGTGCTGTGCAGACCATGGGTTCCCAATTACAAGGGCCCGGCTCCAGGCATATGCCACCGCGGTGTTGAGGAAGAGGACCAGAAAGCCAGAATTGCGACCATTAGGTGTAAGGTGGTACCACTGTTTTAAGAAGAGGCACGCGGCTATAAGCATGAACTCCGTGAACATTGACCGGTTGAGGTCCACCTGTGTAACACTGGAGCCGGTGATTCACTTCTTTGACTTATTGGAGAAGACCGTGAATGAGCACGGGCTGAGGAATAAACCAGCACAGGTGTATCACTGCGACAAAACCGAGTTGATGTCACAGCGGGAGACAAAACACCCCTCTCTGCAGGCCCCCAGCACAAGAGACCATGTGTCGATCCTGGCCTGCTTCAATGCAGCTGGGGAGGACATACCACCTCTGATAATATATCCCAAGTACTTTCCTGGGGGCCAGTACACAACCGGGGGGCCCCCCAATGCCCTCTATGGGAAATCTCCAGATGGGAACATGGATAGTAAACTCTTTCTACGATGGCTCCAGCACTTCATCCTTCACGCGAGGCAGGAGCGCCCTCTGCTCCTTATTTTTGATGGACACAAGGCCCACCCCTCGCCCCCAGTCATCGAGGCGGCTAAGAGGGAGGGTGTCATACTGCTACATCTCCCCCGACACACCTCCCATGTCCTTCAACCCCTGGAAGTGGGTTTCTTTGGCCATTTAGAGGCAGATTTTGCCACGGTGACTTGCAATCTCAGCCGTTTAAAAAAATCAAACAATAATATTGTGAGTCGGACGGAATTTGCCAAAATTGTCCACCACCCATACCAGCGGGCAAAGGCTAAAGGGGTTGTGGTGAGAGGGTTCAAGAAGTGTGGCATCTTCCCTCTAAGAAGGGCAGCCATCAAATCCAGCCACCTCAGAAGGAGAAAGCCGACCACTGCCACCACCACCACTGGACTGTCCTCTGCACCCCCTCCACCCATAGGCTCCTCCCAAACACCAGGCTCTTCACTTCCCCTGACCCCTTCTCTAAAGCACATGTTGGTGGAAGCAGGGTGGATCCCCCCCATCACTGATGAGGACTACGAGAGACTCCTAGTAAAGAAGAAACAACAGTCCGCAGAGGCAAAGAAGCAGAGGCCCCGACAACGGAGGGAGCAAGCCAACAACATCGCCCTAGAGACCACCAACCCCGTTGCGACCTCCAGGAAAACCCCCAGTGCCCGTGCCCGTGCCTCCTCCCCATCTTCCTCTAACCACTCCAGAGCCATTTCCTCATCCAAGAAAAGGAAGGCCCCAGCACCGGCAGAAGGTACAGTATAGAGTTTTATTCACTATTAATATCTGGGTCAGTGACGTGACATTGCACATCATCAGGTGATGCAACCAGGTAAAATACTAATTTAGACAAAGACAGAGTAGATTAAACACTCTTAAAGGAACACATTGACTTTTTGGGACTTTAGCTCATTCACCGCATTCCCCAGAGTTCGATAAGTCGATACATACCCTTCTCTCTGTACGTGTAGTTACTTGGTCTGGCGCATGTAACACCCACCAACGTAATAACACACCAACGTAATAAAAAACACACCAACGTAATAAAAATCTGCACAAAACGTAATAAATTCCCACCAACGTAATAACTTTTGCCTACTGCCAACGTAATAACCAAATTTCCGACCAACGTTTGCAGAAAGTTATTACGTTGGTGGGAAGTTTAAAAAGTTATAACATTATGGCCATAAAACATGGACCCCCTCACATTTACCATTTACTTATACCTCTACTTATTATTCATCACCATTACAAGGAGCCAAGCAAAGTTACATGGATGTGTTTTTTTGTTATTGTTATTACTTGTCTGAAGGGTCATTCCACGCCAACTCAGCCACCCATGTACATGACACCTCTCAGATTTTGCTGAAAAGGGGTGAAAATATGCCTTACCAAACAAAGGAATCTGAAGTTTCAGGTCAATATCTCAAACGGTTTGCCTGTGCCGTCCATTTGAATATACAACTGATAATCAATTTAATTTTCAATTACATTTTATTTGGAGAGTGACGGGGGCAAGGAAAAACTCCCTTTTATTTGTAGTGTTCTTACACTATTCAACAACATTCTTGTTATTTAGTTCTTTAAAAGTTTGATGGCATTGGCGGAGCGAGGGGGTGGCTTCGGGGGCTCAAGCCCCGAATCTTTTTTCAAAAGCCCCGAATCTTTTTTTTTGTATATGTTTTCAATTTCCAACGATTCTAATTTCTAATTTAGCTTCCCCTTGGTTTCTCTATAAATGTTACAAAATGTAGGCTACTACTGAGCAAATAGGCTATCCCTTATTTTCAAAGCCCAATATTGACAGATAATCTCACCCGATGAGTTTAGGCAATGCCAGAGCCGAGATATAGCGGTTTACGCCATAAACCTGGCAGGAAAGTTCAGAGCGGCGCAGTCAGTTTTAACAGCAAGCCGGTAAGAAAAACTATTGTCAAGACATAATAATAATAATAATAATAATAATAATAATAATAATAATAATACATTTTATTTAGAGCGCCTTTCATGTCACCCAAGGTCACTTCACAAATAAACAAAAACAAAAAGGTTGTAAAATTATAGTCATCTCAAAAAAATAAATTAAAAGTAAAAGTAAAAATCAGTCAGTCAGTCAGTCAGTCCATAAGCCATCTTGAAGAGATATGTTTTAAGTGTGCTTTTAAAGTCAGTAATTGAGTCACAATGTCTCATGTAGTCTGGCAGTGAATTCCACAGCTTGGGGGCTATGTAGCTGAAAGCCCTCTCTCCCTGGGTGCTGAGGTTCACATTAGGGACATGCAGTAGGCCTGCTGAGGAGGATCTCAGTGAGCGGGCAGGAGTGTAGACTTCTAGGAGGTCAGTGAGGTAGGTGGGGGTATAATTGTGTAGGGCCTTGTATGCCAGGAGTAGGACTTTGAAATGTATTCTGTAGGCAACTGGAAGCCAGTGCAGTTGCATCAGTAATGGTGTTACATGACTAGTGGATTTGGAGCCTATAATAATCCTTGTTGCAGAATTCTGAATTAGTTGGAGCCGATGGAGTAACTTGTTAGGGATTCCGGACAAGATGGAATTACAGTAGTCAAGGCGCGATGTCACACGCATTTACAAGGACTTCTGCACTCTGCTGGGTGAGCGCTGGGCGAAGCCGTGCAATGTTCCTTAGATGGAAAAAAGCACTTCGAGACATACTGTTTATGTGCGCACTAAATGAAAGTGTGTTGTCCAGTATGACACCAAGGCTCTTGGCCTGGTTGGAGCAAGGGATGGTGCTGCCATCTATACAAAGGGTGAAAGGTTCCATCTTAGCAAGAGCTGATTTGGAGCCAACCACTAAGAGCTCAGTCTTACTGCTATTCAGCTTCAGGTAGTTTTGTGTCATCCACAAGTTTATGTCATGCAGGCAGGCAGTAATTGCAGCTGGAGGAAGAGTGGCAGTAGGTTCTGTAGATAAGTAGAGCTGGGTGTCGTCAGCATAGCAGTGAAATTGAACACCATGTTGCCTGAGGATAGTGCCAAGTGGGAGGAGGTAGATAATAAACAACAGAGGGCCCAGCACAGACCCCTGGGGTACCCCTCTTGTCACAACACTGCTCTCAGACTTGCAACTCTGTATTTGTACAAACTGTTTCCTTCCAGAGAGATAGGAGGTGAACCACTGGTGAACGCTGCCCCGCACTCCGATATTCGCTAAACGTTCCAGGAGAAGATGGTGGGAGATGGTGTCAAAGGCTGCACTGAGATCAAGGAGAATCAGAATGGAAATAAGTCCATCATCAGCTGCACAGAGGAGGTCATTAGTAATCTTAATCATGGCCGTTTCAGTACTGTGCATAGGACGAAATCCAGACTGGAATGGCTCGAAGAGGTCATTGTCCTTCAGGTGATCCTGGAGTTGAGTTGCCACTATCTTCTCAAGAACTTTGGAGAGAAAAGGCAAGTTGGAAATAGGCCTGTAATTGTTGAAGTTGTCAGAATCCAATCCAAGTTTTTTCAGTGTTGGTCTGACAATAGCAGTTTTAAAGGATGGTGGTACAGTGCCAGAGAGAAGAGAGGTGTGAAATATTGATGTAATCATCGGAGCAATAGATGGCAGGCAGCTCTTAACCAGGCTTGTTGGAAGAGGGTCCAGCTGACAGGTGGAGGAATTGCACTTTTTGATGAGGCCACAGATGGTACTTTCAGCAGGGAGACTGAATTCACGGAGTTCATTGATGGAAGGTGAGCCCAGAGTGCTCAGTGAGTATGATTGTTTCAACTGAGTAATGGAACATTCTAATTGTTGGTGGATTGCCTCAATTTTGGTATTGAAAAAGTTCAGGAAGGCGGAGCAGCGTTCATCAGAGAGTTCCTGGTGGGTGATGTTATCAGGTGGCTTAAGGAGACCATTAACAGTAGAAAAGAGAGCCCTGGTGTTTCCTTGTCCTTCACTGATTATCTTTGCATAGTATGATGTTTTTGCAACACAGAGTGCGTTTTTATACTGATGCAGGTGTTCAGAATACATGTCTTTACATGTACATTAAGACCAGTCTTTTTTGACAGCCGCTCCAGGCGTCGGCCCAAGGATTTCATATGCCGAAGTTCAGGTGTAAACCAAGGAGCAGAGTGCACAAATGAAACAGTTCGCGTTTTCATGGGAGCAAGTCTGTCAAGTGCTGTAGACATGCAGGCATTATAGTGGTCAACTAAATCCCCCAATGAAGTATTAAAAGCAGGGGAGGGATAAGTGGCCATTAGAGAAGTGAGTTCCTCTGGGTCCACCTTTTTAATGTTGCGATATGACATCACACGCTGAACCTTGGACATTAGGCATTAGACAATTAGGCTACTGTACCCCAGAATACAAAAATAAACTTCAGAAAGACAGAAAGTTTGTTGTACTGTATTCATAGTCTCAATGACCGAATCAGTAGATTTACCTGTTGTCAGTTGAGTTTGTTCAATTCATTTATTGTAGGCTAGTAGCCTAGGCAAATATGAAACGGAGATGTAACGTGGCTACCGGCGGGATTTTGAACTTGCATGTTTCATGCATTTTAGGGCAAACAATACCATGGGATTGATGTGTTCTCAATTTGAGGAACGTAATCAATTGCGGACGTGCACAGACAGCTCAGACACAGAGCGCATAATGGCCTAGGCTACTTTCACTTTCTAGAGCAGCGGTCCCCAACCACCAGGCCGCAGGACATTCCTAACCGGGCCGTAGCCTACGACATGAGTTTAAAAAAGAATGCATGCAAACTAAACTAAATTTAATTCGCAATAATGTCACGTTTTTACATGGCATAGGCCTATATGCAGTTGTTTGATTGCACGCATGTTTGCATTTTGCAAGATCTATTTTCTTACGTCTGTCTGTCCCGCCTTCAACACTTTTACATATTGCCTTCAGCGCTGCGCAGCCTCAGGTCAGCTCACTTCACTTGATCAGTTCTTGGCGAACGGTATGTCACACAAAGTTAGCTAAACTGCTAGAATGAGCAACAAAAAACAAGCATCTTTAGCAGGTCACTGGTCAGAGTGTTCGAGAGCCGCTGCAGAGATTTCTTACAGAAAAAAAGTCACCGCTGCACATTTTAGTGATGAGGACTGGGTGTCAAAACTCGCTTACCTGTGTGACATATTCGGGTTGCTTAATGACCTCAACCTGTCACTCCAGGGGAGAATGACGACTGTCTTTAAACTGGCAGATAAAGTCGCTGCATTTAAAGCCAAGCTTGATTTGTAGGGACGACGAGTGGACCAGGGTGTATTTGATATGTTCCAAAAAGTAGTGGGGGTTTTGGGAGAGACTGAGGCAGGGCCCTTTCTCTCGCAGCTGGTGCGCGATCACCTTGTTGCGCTCTCAAATGAGTTTGAGCGTTACTTCCCATCCTTCAAAGATTCACGGCAAACCAATGAGTGGGTCCGCAACCCATTTGTCAATATCCCGAATAGTCCTAACTTGTCAGCGCAGGAGGAAGAGCAGTTGATCGAAATTGCAAATGACGGTGGTCTTAAGAGTGTGTATAAGGAAACCTCTCTGGCGGGTTTTTGGATCAAAACCAAAGCAGAATATCCCGAGATAGCCGTAAAAGCGCTGAAAACTTTTCCCACCACGTATGTATGCGAGGTCGGGTTTTCGGCAATGACTGCAACTAGACAAATTGCGCAATCGACTGGACATTTCAAACACACTGAGGGTGTCACTGTCTTCCATCACCCCCAGATGGAAGCTTCTTGTTGCAGGGAAACAAGCAGGGCTCCCACTGATTATATTCGTAATGCACGTTTAGTTCTCATATTTTGTTCCCATATTTTGTTAAGCATGTTCACACTTATAGATGTAGCTTCAAGTTGTTCAATATTCATAGTTCATATTGTTCAATTTTCAAATAGGAATCAAACCGGTCCATGGTACATAAAAGGTTGGGGACCCCTGTTCTAGAGTGTGCATTAATTACGTAAAAGATGCTTCATACCAAAACAACGATCAAACATTATCAAATGTATCATGACGTGTTGTCACAAAGACTTACTCCAATTAGAAAATCGAAACCAAAATCATGTAAGTGTAAGTGTTCTCTCATTGACACCTGTAGGCCTATAAGGAAAATGCGATTTCAGTTTGTAAAATGTATCCCCCCCTCCCCAACTGAATTAGTCCCCCTATGTGAAGCACTGAAGGGGGGAATTCCCCCCCATTTTGAGCCCTGGATTAAATTTAGCTTCATGTGTTCCACTAAACATTATAACAAGTGGGTTCACAATGTGTGGGGCTGTGCTAAACCTGGCTACTTTGGCCAGAGTTCAAAGTAAAAAATGTATTGTAGCATCCCATCAGGGTTATCTCAGCATAGTATACTAGCCTATAATATACAAACCATAACTAATAAAAAACACTTAATTAACTAAGTGCCTGCTGATCAGATAGGTTATGCCTATAGACCCCTCTTGAAAGACCCAAAGTGCCAGTCAGATATACCTTGAGTCTCACATTTTTAAAGTCTCAATGTGTCCATTAGTTTACACAGAATTCACTAGAAGTCATTATTTAAGGGGCTATTTTTCAAAATGTTCTGCCGGGAGTGCATGCCATAGACATAATATACATGGTGCATGCCCCCGGACCCCCCTAGCATTCCTGTGTGTGACACTGGGCTAAGCCCCCAATGTTTCAAATGACTGGCTCCGCCCCTGTTTGATGGCAGGTCTCTTTCATGGGGGATAAGGGGTTAATCCGTGACAGTCTCAGTATTTAATTGTTTGAGCATAATACTAAGTTATTTCCACTATTTTCATGCTTTATCATCACTAAATTCTACCTGATACATTAGAGATGCACCGATATGGAATTTTAGGGCCGATAACGATAACCGATATGTATCGGTTTGTTGTGGCCGATACAATAACCGATAATATTACTCTTGAAAAGAAAATGTGAAAAGTGATTTGGGGAAAGCATTTAATAAGCATAATTTTATTGCAGTAATTTTACCTACCACCAAATGATGGACAGAACTCATAATAGTCCTCAATAGTATGGCAGTCAACAACATAACAGTAGCCTAGCCCTACAGTATGTGTGGCTCCTTTAAGTGAACCTGACGTCAGTGAATTGCGAGTGAGTGGCTAGAGAGTTTGAATCGTTTTCATTTAGGACTAAACGCTCATAAACGGCTCAGCTTGGAATAAGCTACAGTATAGCGACCAAATCAGAGTTTGTGAGGGAAACTTAGGTTTAGTTTCAACTGCGGGTAACTGAATAAAGCTGCAACTCCTCAGACTGTATCTTATGTCTACTCTGTTGCGCACAACCTGCTGCAGCAGAAATGAAAGGCGTTAGCCCCGAAGGTTTTAATAACTTATTATGATGACCTGTCTGGAACTGAAGCACGAATGGTTTATTCCTAATATATATTAGGTATTTCTAGGTAATAATACAAAACCCAAGCTAAAGTAATGCAAATATAATACTAAAACACAACTTAGAACTAGGCCTACTTATGTACTCGTCCCACTAACGAGTTTGTTTATTTGTTTCCCCGACCAGCGCGGTAAAGTGCAAACACACCAGCACAAGACGGCTCTAGATAGGGCTGAGCTCCGCTCTGTTAAGGTTAAATGGCGGATCATTCACGAGAGGATTTTAAGATGCACAGATTCCCGCACTGGACTATAAGTCGCATTTATTTAGAAAAGTATTTCACAAAATCCAAAACCAAAAACAGAGACTATGTAACTGGATTATTGAGGCCAAAAAGATTACTGTTAATTAAGACGAAGGAGTGAAGGCAGCCAAGAGGAGGGCAGGAAGGTAATTGCAAAGCAAAAGATTCACTGAAAGAAAATGCCATGTGGTACACTAAAATGTGGAGAATACAATGCAATCAAGCATGTTGGGCGAAGTGGAGTCACAAAAAGATGCAGTTTTAGACATGACTGAGGCAAGCCAGGCGATAGGCCTATAGGCCCGACGGTAATTGTAAAGCAATTTACAAAAGATTCACTGAACAAAAATGCTGATATGATACATGAAAATTTAGCTAAAAATGTGGAGAATGCAATGCAATCAAGCATTTTGGGCGATGTGGTGTTACAAGCTGGCAGCAGATTAAATACTCATGATAGAGAAAAAAACGGTTTTAAAAGGACGTGACCGAAGCTGAGGCAAGCCAGGCAATAGGCCCGACGGTAATTGTAAAGCAATTTACAAAAGATTAACTGAACAAAAATGCTAATGTGGTACATGACAATTTAGCTAAAAATGTGGAGAATGCAATGCAATCAAGCATTTTGGACGATATATATTGGCACAAGCTGGCAACAGAACAAATGATCGCTGGCCACCTCCGAGAGAGCACGAGAAAAAAAGATGCGCATTTAAAACCAGGGCCTAAATTTCAGCGCGGATTGCGGGTATTGCGCATAAATTATTACTAAGTATTGAGCATACTAAGTCCCGCAACTCTAGCCATCACAATGCGAGAAATTCCCACATATTTTACAGCGCTGTCTGACGTTAATCTAATAATGCAGCGACCTGAATGCGGGACTATTGACTGGACGGACCAACTCTGACTTCAATTGAACCCCATGCAGAGACACACACACGCGCGCGCAGGACCACTTTAGGTGTGTCTCTCTCTCTCTCTCTCTCTCTCAGCAGGATTTGTAGCCTATAGGTGCTTCTACATCAACCGCTATCGACAGGAAAGGAAAACAAACGTTTAGCGATCAGGAACCGTCAGGAATTTTGCAAACACAGAAGCATGACAGCCTATAATATAACGCAAGAGAACATGGATGTGTTCTCTATTTGAGGAACGTTATAATCGATTGCGGACGTGAACAGACAGCTACAGACACGGAGCGCATAGTAGGCCTACTTTCACTTTCTGTGCATATTCACGTGAAAGATAATTAGTAGCAAAACAGCGATCAAATATTGCATGGCTGTGAGTTTTGTTTTCCAATATTTTCATGCATGTCTAGATAACGGGTGAGGAATGTTTAGGGGACAGACTATCGTAAATGCTCAGCACCTTTATTTGGACCATGGCTTGTAGGCTATTCGAGTCAGCTATAGGCCTTTATTTCTTGCGTTTTACTGTGAGACAGATGCCTATACTTTTCGTTATAGGAGCGGCATACCGGTAGGCTATCAATGGCAATGGTTCATTAAGCTTCATGTATGAAAGAGTGTCGGGATTTCCATCCGCTTATTGCGAGATAAGGCATCCGCTTTCATTCATTCATGGAACATGTGCTGTGCTGGAAGGGAAACCTTATATTCCGTATAGCCAAAGAGGTCTAAGATAACTAAATTTAGGCTATTTTTTAAATTAAAAAAATGCATTATTTACTTTTTTTTATATAAAATTCGTAGGCTGATGCCTGGCAGCAACAATTGTGTTTAAATGTAGGTTATTGCTTCAGCCTCTAGCTCAGAAAGGGGCTGCGTGCGACTGGTATTGAGAGCAAGTGTTGGAGACTCATGGTGTAGGATGATGACTTTTCATTGGCAACAATATTAAACCAACCAACAATATAAATTATTAAGAAGAGCTCCTTTATGAGTTAAATTGAAGCAAAATTATACTGGCTTTTATTTGTCGAATCTGAGGCCTGGCTATAAATAGAATCCCGGCCATAATTTGAGCATTTAAGTATGCAAGTGTGTTTCAGGCATAGCAAGCACTAATCTCTGACTGAAAGTGCACAGAACTTGTGCATTTGAGAGCGCTCTCTTAAGGCTGTAGACGGTGTTTCATGTAGGGTTCATGTCAGTTAATATAAATTAACATTTTAAAACATGTTCAATTATATCATTTTTTTGATATATAAGTCGCACCTGACTATAAGTCGCAGGACCAGCCAAACTATGAAAAAAAGTGCGACTTATAGTCCGGAAAATACGGTATGTAAGAAAGTGATTATATCGATAGCGAATGTCATTATAGTGTTATGATTTATCACCCAGAACAAATAATCTTTTCTGATTGGCTGGTAGGGTGACTATGAAGTGGTAAAAAGTTAATCACCATTCCATATCAATGCTGTTTTGAATGGTAACTATATAACAACCAGAGTAAACAAAGGTTTAACCTGGAAGCAGGCTTCATAACAATAGAATTAACCCTAAACAAGCTACCCACAGTGTACACAGTGCCAACTGGAGAATAAGTGAAATGGCGGCCTTCAAGGTGTCCCAATATACAGAGTGAATGGACTCGGTGGAGGAACCTCCACTCCTGCTGGGCGCCATGGAGCTCTGCCTCTGCCTTGTCCATTACTTCTTTAAATTGGGACACCTTGATTTATTAACAAAACAGAACAGTAAAAAAACACTGCAGATTTTCTGCTTGGCCCCAGTACGAGAAGGCAGTAACACATTGAGTGATTCACAGCTGCTTGGCCCCCAGAAAAAAGGTGATGAAAATAACTAAAGGTAGAAAGACAATGATATCCTGTGCAGTAATCTGCTTGGCCCACACCAAAGGTGTTGAACTATGTAAGGCTAAAACACAATGGATGCCTAATCAACTTTGCATAAAGAGTCTGGGACCTGTCCCTATAAACCAGTGGTCCCCAAACTTTTTCTTCCGAGGGCCAGCTCACTATGCCTGGCTCTAAGAGAGGGCCAGAGACTCGGAGTATATCAACCATAAATAGCTTAGTGCTGTGAACAACAGCAGTCTACCTTAGTTGAATATTCCATTACATTTGATCATAGGCTACTGCAATTTAATACCATTGCTAGCTGTGTTTATGTTGCCACCATGCTATATCAGTGTAAAATGTAGCTCAAATGAAATAATACTAATAAAAAGACTCAAGTTGTGAACAAGCAATATCCTACAAATAATTTAAAGTTATCAAAAGTGCTGGCAAACACATCTGAAATGACCACCATTCTAACTTTCACTCACCTGATGAGAACTTTGTATGAACATTTGAACGTGTGAATAAAAAATAGAAATAATTATCCCAGAAAGTCCCAGAAATATGACTTGAATAGAAGTTAGTTAGTTATTAACGAATAATTGATAAACTTTTAGAGTACTTTGAGCACTGATGCAGTCAGCATAGGCCTCTTACATTGTTTTCAGGTAGGCCTACATTTCATTCCGTTTTCGATGGCAAACGTGAAACAGCGCCAAAACAACCACCAGTGGACAAAAAGAGTATTACATGTGTACTGTTAAGACTCGCCATAGAGAATGAATGGGGAAATTACGGAGGTTATAGTTTGACGATGTCGTACTCCCGTGCGGGCCAGATGCTATATACCACGGGCATGTTTTGGGGGGCCTACTAAAATGAGTTGGCGGGCCGTATTTGGCCCGCGGGCCGTAGTTTGGGGACCACTGCTATAAACAGTGCCTGTCCCTATACTACATTTAAAATCTGTTTACTATACGGTTCTAGGGCTGCTACAAACTGCAATTATGGCATTTATCTAAGTGAAATAATAACAAAACATAACCGCAAGCGGTGATTGTCGGGGTCCAAGCAGTGGCAAGAAGTGCCGCTATTCTGAATGTAATTAGTGTCTACACGGATCCGGTTGGGTGTGGCACCAAGTGAATTAGCATGTTACGATAAAGAAGGAAGTGTAGAAAGTAATTACATTCAGATTAGCGGCAGGTTCAAACTAGGGCTGTCACTTTTGTGAAAAAATCCCGTTCGATTTTTGAGACAAGTGTTCATTGAATCGATTGTAAAATCGTTTTTCTATGTCTAAAGACTATGTCAACGCCAAATATAGGCCAATCCATGGACAACTAACAGTTATTAGGGCGAACGTAAAGAGGGCGTTTGAAGACGCACAAGCAATATTTCTGATGATTTATTGGCGTGAAGTTTCGTGCACAATGACGAACAGGAATGCAACATTCTCGAAAAACAATAAGCAGAGTGGACTGCCATAACATCAGTGAAAAACATTACTGCAGGCTTCAACGTGGCTGTGTTTACGATTAAAAATGTCAAACAAATTTCGCCTATGTAGGAACTCACGGCTGCACAGTTTGCATACCGCTTTGTCCTTCATAGTTTGATCTACCCAAAACCCGAAGTGCTTCCATATCGAACTCCTCAAGTTATTAGGGCTTATCACTTGTCTCGCTCATGTCGCACAGGTTGATCGCGTTGTCCTCCATTTTTTGGCAAAACACCAGCAGCACAGCAGCCGATTGAAACAGCTGTTTCCAGTGGCCGCATAAAATTGGTGGGAATTTTCTTTTTAGCTTTCGCAATGCCTACTGCACTTTCGGAATTCTTTATTTTCTTTTTCTGCTTGTTTGTGGGTTTTGTTACATCTATCTTTTTTATTTGTTTAATTAGTTTAAAATGAAGTGTACATATTTGGTTAAAATCGATTCCCTATTTTACTTTTCTAAACTTGTGTTGGTTGGTCCAATCGATTGTGCAATCGATTTTTGAACATAAAGTGACAGCCCTAGCTCAAACACACCTGGCTCCACAGGGAATAAACTTTCGTGCAACTAGTCCATTGTCCATTCTATACCATTCCTGAAATACGAGCAAAAACGTAAATTTGCTTATTATAGCGCCCCCTATGGACGGAATTAGGTCATTTCTTCTTTGTGAGATCATGCGCTGATTTGGGACTTAACTACATTTGGTGTCTGTATATTACGGTTATGGCTGCAGATATGATTTTGCGGCAGAAACATAATTTCATGAATGGGTTAAAAATCAGAACAAAGCAGAACCCGCAGCTTCGCTATTTGGACCCCTAAAAACACAAGGGGTATGTAGCTTTGCTTGGCTCATGGTAAAGGTGTTGAATAATAAATAAAGGAATAAGTAGATTAAGGTATAAGTAAAGTAAAGGGGACAGGGGTTCCATGTTTTATGGTCATGAGATGGTTTACATGGTGACAATTATTGACAACTATGCACTTACAACTGATAAATCAGTGATTTATTACATTGGTAGGAAGTTAATGTAATAACTTTTAACTTCCCACCAACATAATAACTTCCTGCAAACGTAATAATTATTACATTGGTGGGAAATTTGGTTATTACGTTGGCAGTAGGCAAAAGTTATTACGTTGGTGGGAAATTATTGTGTTGGCAGGATTATTACATTTAAAATGTGCTTTTTGGTGCAGATTTTTATTACGTTGGTGGTTTATTACAATGGTGGGAATTTATTATGTTGGTGGGTGTTACAGACGCACCGACTAACCTAGCTTAGCACAAGTGCCTCGAAGTGGCTGCCTTCATTAACCTACACCTCAATAGTGACAAAAAAATTCCAACATTTTCCTATTTACATGCTGTGATTTGTATAGTTGCAACGTGTAAAGAAAGATAACAATGTAAAAAGAGACACTTCCATTTTGTAGGAATATCCATACTTGGGACTATGTTTACATTCAGGGAAATCAAGGCTCCTTGAGGTTTGAACAAGTAACACCGGAGTTTTTCAGGTGCTGCCTGCAAATCACTTTGCCCAAGTAGCTGTGCTTCGCTGGAATGTGAACATAGTACCAAGTATGTATAAGCTTACAAAACGGCTGTGTCTCATTTGACACTGTTATTTGTACATTGTTATTTTGTTTTGTCAGTATTGGGAGGTGTAGGCCAATGAAGCCAGCCACTTTGAGGCACTTATGATGAGAAGGGTATGTATGAACTTATCGAACTCTGGGGATATGGTGAATGAGCTAAAGTCACATACAAAATACAAACACATTCATATTTGTATTTCAACACATTCATATTCTATTGAACAACATACTTTTTTAAATTTCTAAAGTATTTATCCACATTTTGAATGTAAAGTTGGATGTTGAAAAACCAAATACCTGTCCCTGCAATAAAAAATAAAAAATACCTTTGGTCATGCCACCTATCATCTTTTGGGTGGTACAAATACAGTCTAGAAATGTATTAAAACCCCACTAAATGTTGCATAGCCATTAAGACTTGTTTAAACAGTCTTCCAACTTAAAAAAAAATGCTTACCTTATATGCCAATGACCTATCTAACAATCCAAATTTTAAAATCAGGTCAGAAGAGAAAAAGGAAGTCAACTGGAGGGGGCAAAAAAACACAGAAGACAATGGTAGACAATGGTAAAATGCATTATATATTATAAGAATATAAGGGGGGAAAAAACATGCATGGTAGTGTTTTAATTTGACTTGTCTTTGCCTACTTTTCTGTTAGGTGTCTGTGGGAAGTGCAAAACGATATTTCCGGCAGGAGGCGAAGCCATTGTGATGTGGGTGTGCTGCTCCTTGTGCATGGAGTGGTTCCACTGCATATGTGTGCAGTGGAACCACCAGGACAACGCCAGCGATGAGGAGTTTCAGTGTGAGCGGTGCCAGGTCATGTGCACTGAAGTTACCATAGAGTCATAAGGCTTTGGTTGCCCACAGACAGCTAAACTAATGATAATCACTTCTCAGTTATTCTAAAACGACTTACAATCTCAAGGTATGTTTACGATTAACATTGGCATCATCACAACAGTGATAATATTTTGTGCAGACTTGTCAGATTAATGCAGCACAAAACTAAATCAGGAAACTGACTCAAACATAAGGCGAAATAGAACTATTCAGTTAATTAAGCCTAAATATTGGCAATGCTTTCCTGAGCCTTTAATCTCTCCATATGCCATAAACATATTATTTGTGTTGATTTCTATCAAATCTGCTGTTGAGGCATAAGCTATGATCACTTTTATTTATACATGTTTTCAGCCTGATCATTAGTGGTGACATTGACATATTCAATTGTGTTTTATACAGTATCCTCTGAATAAACAACTTGAGTTGTATCAATGGAGGCTATATATATTATTATTATTTAATCCATTAATTAGGCCTATGTGTAGAAGGTATCTATTTATGTTTTGTAGATTTCAGTGTACCATGTACCATTGCATTTATAAAGTTTCACTTAGCGTCACTAAATGTTATTGAATTAATTTAGTATGTAGAGATTAAAAGATAAAAGTATGAATAACATACAAGCCAAGAGACCTTTAAATGCATTAAAACAACAAAAAAATGATTTAACAGGAAATATACTTTTAAAGTAAAGTTTAATTAAGAAATACTAAATGTACAATGTACATACATTTTCTTAATATGTACTCGGTTACCACAAAAGTTTTGAGTACATTGAACCTATTCAGGTTTACAGTGATAGGTTGTTGTTAGACAGTAGTCTCTCAAATATGTAGCTCCAATTGTAAGTACTCATTAAATTGTTTACATACTACATGCTACATTAGCATCCATGCATATAGTGCCTTGCAAAAGTATTCACGCCCATGTTAAAGTTGACGTCTTTTGGAGTTTGATTTTAATGCCTTAATTAAACAAATGAGGAAAACTCCAATACACCAGGACACCAATTTTGTTTGAATGAATGAATAAAGTATCATAAATAAACTAGATGTACCGCAGAGCGGTACAAAATATGACCGCCGCCCAGTCCAGCACATTTTTTCCACAAAAATAAGTCACGTATGTCAAATTGTGTTCATTTCCTACTTTGTTCCTATCTTGAGAAGGCCTAGGACAGGGGTGGGCAAACATTTTGGCTCAAGGTCCACATTGGGTTTTGAAAATTGTCCGGCGGGCCGCACAACACCCCCGCCTCCGTCCCCCAACGCACACACACACACACACACACATTTTTTTATAGCCTATCAAAAGTATTTGTTTTAAAATATTAATTGGTTAAAAAATACTGCTAATTGCTGCTTAACAAATGAAGATCAATTAATTATCAACAATGACAAGCCAGCTGGAACCTGCCGCTCTCTTTCCCTCTTGTGAGCGCAGACACGTTCCCAATTTAATGGAGTAGCGAACGTTCAAGTTAGATCTGCTGCAAAGGAGATCAATAGGCCTATCATCTCTATTGAACATGATGTTTTGACATTGATATTGTAAACGTTCTCTAAGGAGAGTGAAAAGCAGTTTGCAGTAAAGCTACCAACTTCGTCTATCGCAGGCAAAAAATAGCGAGTAGCCTGATAAACAAATTAAATGCTTGGCAGGCCGGATGAAAGTGCTTGGCGGGCTGGATCCAACCGGCTCGCGGCCCGCAGTTTGCCCACCCCTGGTCTAGGATGACCAATGTTTGCCTCCAGGGGCCATGTTGACCCATTCCATATGCACAAATGTGCATAAACAGATACACACGCACACACATACATTCACATTAATCATACGTATGACACATACACACACAGTACACATATGTACGCATGCATGCACATGCACACACACACACACACACGTACATACATGCACACATGCACACAATTCAAGAATTTCTCAGAATTATGAACAGGCAAGATGGGGGTGGGGTTTTTATTTGTAAGTTATACTATTATAATAAGCTTTATTTGTATAGCACCTTTCATACACAGAATGCAGCTAAAAGTGCTTTACATTTGAAGCATGTAACACAAATATATTAAGTAAACTCAAATTGGATTCACTATTTATTTCAACTCATTGCTTTAAGTTTAGTTAAGCTCTGAATAACACTCTCTAAGTTAACTTCACTGAAAAGTATGTGTTGTCTCAACTTTGTAATACAACCTATTAAAATGCATTCTGTTGACTTGAACCAATTATTGGTTTCAATTTACTTAAAGCAACACCTTCCGCTGTCGCACAAACTATTTGTTTATCCAGCACCGGCTTTGCAAATAACAATGTCCACAGACAAGGTAGAATATGTTGCATGATTTTATGAAAGTACAATGTATTGCGACATCAGATGCAAGTCAAGGTTAAGGTACAAAAAACTCTTGTTGTGTTCGCGGTCAAATGTGACCGATTGACAATTATTTTCTCTCAAAAACATTGTTAATCTATTCTGACTACAGGATATCCACTTGTGAAGACCACTAAAATAAAGTGTGTATTTAGAAGTGGGTTCTTTGGTTTTTGTAAAAAAAAATGCTTGTTCTTTGTCCAAGGGAAACATTTCTAATGAGGGAAACTGTTTGCTAAAGATGATGCATCACAAAATAAAAAAAGCATGTTGTGCTTACTGTCCAGGAATGTAACACAAAGCCTTTTTTCAATCTTTTAATTGATTCCTTGCTCCAGAGTTGAAATAATATTTAGTGTGGCGAGACAGAAGGTGCACAATCATATGAAAACATGGAAATGGGCTGTTTTCCACTGAGTATGAAGGATCCCGATGGAACAAAAAACAGCCCTAAACACCTAAACATTTGTGTCAAAGGAAAACATTACATTTCTTTCATGATATCTTTTATTATTTCACTAGTGATGTTGATCCCCATGTATCGATGGTCTCAGATGGTGTACACAACAGAGATGCACTGCACTCTGCCATCCATGTTATATAATGCACTTGTAGAACCTTGTTATTTCCCAACAGCAGCGTGGGGACAAAAAATGCCTTTGTCAGACTTTTTAACTACTTTGAATGAGCAGTTCTCCCAGTCATAATGCGCCTCACAGTCACGGTCATATCCACGTGGACTTCCCATCCTATAAAAAAATGCATTACATTAACTGCGTGTGGTGATTACATAATGAATAACAAGGATCAAATGTCAATGGACAAATGTCTCAAATATTTGTTATGTTTCTGATGAGGATATTTATGGAAAAAGTAACTTGTGCTGATAAGTACTTTCAAAATTTTCTCTTTTTTTTCTTGATTTATACACTAGTGTATCTTGATTTATACACTACCCCCCAACCCCCCCCCCCCCCAAAAAAAAAAAAAAAAACATGCATTGAAGATATTGACCTTTGACCTGTAAGGTCATGTGGTCCACTTACATGTCGCAACACTCCATTCCTCTCTCTGTGCAAGTGCAACGCTGGCATTTCCTGCTTCTCCATGTGGACACAACAGGATAGGTCTGATTATCAAACTCATCCAGGCAAGGGTTCTGGGCTGAACAGAAGCACACAGCCATTTTTAGATTTTCAGCATATAGCCATAGGTTTATGGTATGAGATTATATGTTTGTTTCATGCTTGTACCTGTGTCTTCAATCCGTGTGTTGCCATCGCTGTCCACAATTACTTCACAATTCACAAGTTATTGTTTTGTGTTAGATGCATGACTAATATGTTTTGTAGAGATAGTAATGCTGGTTTACATCATATATTGTGTGATTTATGGAGTTATATTTGTACCTCGTGGTTTTTCCTTTTCTGTGAACCAGCAGGCAGCATTAGTCAATGCTGCCAGAGTGCACAACATCAGTATCACAGCTGCACACCTCTTCAGGTGTTCAGAGACACAGACAAGGTTTTTAAAAAGGGTTATAACAGACATGCGTCAATTTTAACTTACAAACATGAAAGGTTCAACTTGTCAAGTCAGCTATGAATAAAAGCAGAACAGAAAATAAAAGGTCACGCGCAAGCCTGACTAAATAAACTATTTTGACAGCAAAAAGCGGAAATATTTAGATTAGCAGACCTGAAGTTTGCTCTTTCAGTGGTGTGAAGCAGGACAGCATTAGTATATTTGGTGTTGGGATATCATGCACATTAACTGATTTGAAGCTTCATTGAACACCATTAAATCAGATAAACAAATTAAAGAGCATGTTTAATAAAACAACAAATTAAGTATAATCCTGGAAAACAAAGGCTATTAGAGAAGAGAACTAATATGTTATATTATGTATGTTATATGTAATATGTATCAAGAGTAATTTAACATTTTAAATAGAAAAATATATCAGACATACCATGTTTGCAAACTGAGCCTGTATTTCTCATGATGGGTAACTGTGCAGTGGCGCTTTAAACCAGCAACCTGCTAGAATAGGGGTGGAGCTGTCCTCCTTGTCCTTAACTGGGATAGACCTCTCCAGAATAAGTCCCGCCTCCTAACTTCCGTATCCATCCAACCTTCGGTAGTCAAATGTCTATGGGAAATAACATGGCGTTTTGAAAGATCGTACCTGTCAAACTCTGTAGGTGACAAAGTAGAAAAAGCTGCTGGGCAGATTGGCCTACACACTTCTGCCATCTAGTTTCCACTGGATTTTTTGATTTTCGGTGCCGTTTAAGTAGTATAGTCTATAGTATACTACTTAAACGGCACCGACACGGCGACCAACTTCGTCTATCGCAGGCAAAAAATAGCGAGTAGCCTGATAAACAAATTAAATGCTTGGCAGGCCGGATGAAAGTGCTTGGCGGGCTGGATCCAACCGGCTCGCGGCCCGCAGTTTGCCCACCCCTGGTCTAGGATGACCAGTGTTTGCCTCCAGGGGCCATGTTGACCCATTCCATATGCACAAATGTGCATAAACAGATACACACGCACACACATACATTCACATTAATCATACGTATGACACATACACACACAGTACACATATGTACGCATGCATGCACATGCACACACACACACACACACACGTACATACATGCACACATGCACACAATTCAAGAATTTCTCAGAATTATGAACAGGCAAGATGGGGGTGGGGTTTTTATTTGTAAGTTATACTATTATAATAAGCTTTATTTGTATAGCACCTTTCATACACAGAATGAAGCTAAAAGTGCTTTACATTTGAAGCATGTAACACAAATATATTAAGTAAACTCAAATTGGATTCACTATTTATTTCAACTCATTGCTTTAAGTTTAGTTAAGCTCTGAATAACACTCTCTAAGTTAACTTCACTGAAAAGTATGTGTTGTCTCAACTTTGTAATACAACCTATTAAAATGCATTCTGTTGACTTGAACCAATTATTGGTTTCAATTTACTTAAAGCAACACCTTCCGCTGTCGCACAAACTATTTGTTTATCCAGCACCGGCTTTGCAAATAACAATGTCCACAGACAAGGTAGAATATGTTGCATGATTTTATGAAAGTACAATGTATTGCGACATCAGATGCAAGTCAAGGTTAAGGTACAAAAAACTCTTGTTGTGTTCGCGGTCAAATGTGACCGATTGACAATTATTTTCTCTCAAAAACATTGTTAATCTATTCTGACTACAGGATATCCACTTGTGAAGACCACTAAAATAAAGTGTGTATTTAGAAGTGGGTTCTTTGGTTTTTGTAAAAAAAAATTCTTGTTCTTTGTCCAAGGGAAACATTTCTAATGAGGGAAACTGTTTGCTAAAGATGATGCATCACAAAATAAAAAAAGCATGTTGTGCTTACTGTCCAGGAATGTAACACAAAGCCTTTTTTCAATCTTTTAATTGATTCCTTGCTCCAGAGTTGAAATAATATTTAGTGTGGCGAGACAGAAGGTGCACAATCATATGAAAACATGGAAATGGGCTGTTTTCCACTGAGTATGAAGGATCCCGATGGAACAAAAAACAGCCCTAAACACCTAAACATTTGTGTCAAAGGAAAACATTACATTTCTTTCATGATATCTTTTATTATTTCACTAGTGATGTTGATCCCCATGTATCGATGGTCTCAGATGGTGTACACAACAGAGATGCACTGCACTCTGCCATCCATGTTATATAATGCACTTGTAGAACCTTGTTATTTCCCAACAGCATCGTGGGGACAAAAAATGCCTTCGTCAGACTTTTTAACTACTTTGAATGAGCAGTTCTCCCAGTCATAATGCGCCTCACAGTCACGGTCATATCCACGTGGACTTCCCATCCTATAAAAAAATGCATTACATTAACTGCGTGTGGTGATTACATAATGAATAACAAGGATCAAATGTCAATGGACAAATGTCTCAAATATTTGTTATGTTTCTGATGAGGATATTTATGGAAAAAGTAACTTGTGCTGATAAGTACTTTCAAAATGTTCTCTTTTTTTTCTTGATTTATACACTAGTGTATCTTGATTTATACACTACCCCCCAACCCCCCCCCCCCCCCCCCCCCCAAAAAAAAAAAAAAAAAAAAACATGCATTGAAGATATTGACCTTTGACCTGTAAGGTCATGTGGTCCACTTACATGTGGCAACACTCCATTCCTCTCTCTGTGCAAGTGCAACGCTGGCATTTCCTGCTTCTCCATGTGGACACAACAGGATAGGTCTGATTATCAAACTCATCCAGGCAAGGGTTCTGGGCTGAACAGAAGCACACAGCCATTTTTAGATTTTCAGCATATAGCCATAGGTTTATGGTATGAGATTATATGTTTGTTTCATGCTTGTACCTGTGTCTTCAATCCGTGTGTTGCCATCGCTGTCCACAATTACTTCACAATTCACAAGTTATTGTTTTGTGTTAGATGCATGACTAATATGTTTTGTAGAGATAGTAATGCTGGTTTACATCATATATTGTGTGATTTATGGAGTTATATTTGTACCTCGTGGTTTTTCCTTTTCTGTGAACCAGCAGGCAGCATTAGTCAATGCTGCCAGAGTGCACAACATCAGTATCACAGCTGCACACCTCTTCAGGTGTTCAGAGACACAGACAAGGTTTTTAAAAAGGGTTATAACAGACATGCGTCAATTTTAACTTACAAACATGAAAGGTTCAACTTGTCAAGTCAGCTATGAATAAAAGCAGAACAGAAAATAAAAGGTCACGCGCAAGCCTGACTAAATAAACTATTTTGACAGCAAAAAGCGGAAATATTTAGATTAGCAGACCTGAAGTTTGCTCTTTCAGTGGTGTGAAGCAGGACAGCATTAGTATATTTGGTGTTGGGATATCATGCACATTAACTGATTTGAAGCTTCATTGAACACCATTAAATCAGATAAACAAATTAAAGAGCATGTTTAATAAAACAACAAATTAAGTATAATCCTGGAAAACAAAGGCTATTAGAGAGGAGAGCTAATATGTTATATTATGTATGTTACATGTAATATGTATCAAGAGTAATTTAACATTTTAAATAGAAAAATATATCAGACATACCATGTTTGCAAACTGAGCCTGTATTTCTCATGATGGGTAACTGTGCAGTGGCGCTTTAAACCAGCAACCTGCTGGAATAGGGGTGGAGCTGTCCTCCTTGTCCTTAACTGGGATAGACCTCTCCAGAATAAGTCCCGCCTCCTAACTTCCGTATCCATCCAACCTTCGGTAGTCAAATGTCTATGGGAAATAACATGGCGTTTTGAAAGATCGTACCTGTCAAACTCTGTAGGTGACAAAGTAGAAAAAGCTGCTGGGCAGATTGGCCTACACACTTCTGCCATCTAGTTTCCACTGGATTTTTTGATTTTCGGTGCCGTTTAAGTAGTATAGTCTATAGTATACTACTTAAACGGCACCGACACGGCGACCAACTTCGTCTATCGCAGGCAAAAAATAGCGAGTAGCCTGATAAACAAATTAAATGCTTGGCAGGCCGGATGAAAGTGCTTGGCGGGCTGGATCCAACCGGCTCGCGGCCCGCAGTTTGCCCACCCCTGGTCTAGGATGACCAGTGTTTGCCTCCAGGGGCCATGTTGACCCATTCCATATGCACAAATGTGCATAAACAGATACACACGCACACACATACATTCACATTAATCATACGTATGACACATACACACACAGTACACATATGTACGCATGCATGCACATGCACACACACACACACACACACGTACATACATGCACACATGCACACAATTCAAGAATTTCTCAGAATTATGAACAGGCAAGATGGGGGTGGGGTTTTTATTTGTAAGTTATACTATTATAATAAGCTTTATTTGTATAGCACCTTTCATACACAGAATGCAGCTAAAAGTGCTTTACATTTGAAGCATGTAACACAAATATATTAAGTAAACTCAAATTGGATTCACTATTTATTTCAACTCATTGCTTTAAGTTTAGTTAAGCTCTGAATAACACTCTCTAAGTTAACTTCACTGAAAAGTATGTGTTGTCTCAACTTTGTAATACAACCTATTAAAATGCATTCTGTTGACTTGAACCAATTATTGGTTTCAATTTACTTAAAGCAACACCTTCCGCTGTCGCACAAACTATTTGTTTATCCAGCACCGGCTTTGCAAATAACAATGTCCACAGACAAGGTAGAATATGTTGCATGATTTTATGAAAGTACAATGTATTGCGACATCAGATGCAAGTCAAGGTTAAGGTACAAAAAACTCTTGTTGTGTTCGCGGTCAAATGTGATTTTCGGTGCCGTTTAAGTAGTATAGTCTATAGTATATTACTTAAACGGCACCGACAATAAAAAAAATCCAGTGGAAACTAGATGGCAGAAGTGTGTAGGCCAATCTGCCCGCCATCTTTTTCAACTTCGCTACCTACAGATGTTTTACCGGTATGATATTTCGAAACGCCATGTTATTTCCCATAGACAATTCACGCCCGGAAGTTGGATGGATACGGAAGTTACGGAGGCGGGACTTATTCTGGAGAGGTCAATACTAGCAATGTGGCATTCAAGAGATTTTTTTTTTTTTTTTTACCAGCGAGCCTGGTAAAACATCTGACATCCCAGAGTGCTAAATGTTTTACATGTGGAATCGATGTATGACACGAAAAGCTGTCAATCATGTTGTATATGCCATTTCATGCCTTAATGAACTTTTCTGTGCACATGTACCGGTATTTCCACAAACATCCTCTGGTGTGTTCTCTGAGGTGCATTGACTATTCAATTCTAAACACTTTATTTATCCCCAAGGGGCAATGTGCACAGCCACATAGAGTAGAACACAGATAAATAACATAAAAATGCAAAGAAATGTAAGATAGAAAATAAATGAATTGGTGAGCTTCCAGGCCAGAATGTTGGGGCTGTAAAGTGTTGAATGCAGAAGAGAAGTCAGCAGACAGAAGTCTTGCTATAGAGTTGGGGGATTCCAGGTGCGTGTGGATGGTTTTAGCAATGAATACCTTTGCTTCCTTAGTCCCTCAGCCCGATACATTGGAGTATGTCCATTTGTGAGTTCACCGCCTTTGTGATGTGGTTCTTGATCCTCTCCATTGCCATAAATGTTTTTCATTAGGAAATAATATGGTAGCAGAAGACTGTTGATTTATGGGCGGTGGCAGTGTAGTGTTTAAGGAGCTCGGCTAGCATGCAGTAGCCAAGCAAGTCGTGGGTTCAATTCCTAACTGCCACCGCTGTACCCTTGAGCAAGGCACTCAGCCCGAGTTAGTCCAGGGAGACTGGCCCCCTGTTGGCATATGTAAGTCGCTTTTGATAAAAGTGTCCGCATAGACATAACATAATTTTGTTCATCGCAAGAGCAGGGTGTAATCCATCTCCACCGATTCAGGGGTACTTATTTACCTCAACTATGTCCATTTACACTAAAGCTAATCTGCATGGCCTTTTTTCGTGTAATCCCTTCTTAACGGGTGTGCACAGCATCAGGCACAAGTTACAGTAACATAGATTATAAAACAGTGGCGCGACAGGATCCTGAACACCACAGCGCTCACAATGACCGACTGCACGTGTTGCTGTTCATGGTCCTACTGTATGTGCTACTTAAAGGTACAGGTTGGTCTCCACAAACCAGCACTGAACAGGAGCAATGGCTCAACCTCTCTCTTCCCAGTGTAGACACAGACTACTCGCTTTCTCCTCAGTGAGGAGATGGAATGTTCACATTCCCCGCAAGTTCGCGGGCATTACAAAATAGCAAATAATCATTGGATGATTAAACAACTTATCAAGCAACTTATCAAACAAATACATTTGATTGGTCTATGTACAGAATTCTATATCACAACATAGACATTAAACAAAGCATTGTGGTCATTGTAGTGACATGGGGGAAAACACAGGAATAGAGGCTACTGTAAACTGGAAACACTTTTTGCAGGTACTTACACTTGCCTTTTATTATTTGTTTAATTTCCAATAACATGCCTATGGCCTTATATGGTAAAGGCAGAGATACAATCTAAGGCACTCATTCACTCTGCAATAGCTTTATTTCGCAACTGTATTGTGGGGGCATATAATGTTATGGTCAGACGTTAGTTATTTTGCAGGTACATGCATTCCAGTCATACAGCAGCTCAGAGTCTGCAGAATCCACTTGGTCATGACATTCTAAAAAGAAAGTATAGCACCAATTATGGTGTGATCATTACATGTTCATTATTGCAATTATTCTCCTCTAGTTCGTGCTAATAGAATCTTGCACCATATAATGGCTCTGCTAACATGAGTTAGAAGGAAAGGTCAAAGTTCTCTTGATGATTTGGCAAGAAACTGCACCATTGAATCAGAAGAGAAAGGTTATTCGGTGAAAACAGCTGATTTCTTCAAAATCTCTCTTGGTTGGATTTGATGTGGTTTTGCTGAGTTTAGATTTCAAGTATGAATTAACACCAACTCAGTCATAACCTGCTGGATAAGAGCACAACTGTGCCTCTTCAGATACAAAGTGGTATTATGAGGAAGTTCAGGCCAAAGCATTCTAATTTGAGTGGATACCTTATGGCAAGACAGTTACTTTTTCATATTCTGTTCCTATTTTTAGATCATTTTGATTTTTGAAACTAAAATAATATGCATGGTCCCCATACACATCATCATTCATAAACATGGATGAAAGCTTTGAAAATGTTGCTCGGAATAGGGCTTGATGCATACATTAAAAAGGTCAAAGGTCACAATTTCAACAAAAATACTCACTTGTCTTACAAGACAATACAAGTACAGATTTCCAAATGAAAAAACAGTTTGGAAAAAATACTGGTATTTTATTTAAGATTAGGGCAAGCACCCTGTACAAAAGATCTATACAATTGTTCATGTTTTTTTTCTTCATTATTTGATTAATGGGGCAGCCGTGGGCCACTGGTTAGCACTTTGGACTTGTAACCGGAGGGTTGCCGGATCGAGCCCCGACCAGTGGGCCACTGCTGAAGTGCCCTTGAGCAAGGCACCTAACCCCTCGCTGCTCCCCGAGCGCCGCTGTGGTTGCCGAGTGTTCACTGTGTGCTGTGTGTGTTTCACTAATTCACGGATTGGGTTAAATGCAGAGACCAAATTTCCCTCACGGGATCAAAAGAGTATATATACTTATACTTATACTAATGCTGATCACAGGTATAGATTGCCTTAGATAAAACACACTAAAAGATACACTGCACTCTCTCTGCCATGTTACATAATGCATTCTTGCACTTAGAAGCTTATTATTTCCCAACTGCATTATGGGGACATGTAATATCAGGATTGTTCTTCTTCACTACTTCATAGGTGCATTCCTTCCAGTCATACAGCACTTCGCAGTCTGCAGGATATCCACTTGGTCGTGCCATTCTGAAAAACAGGCAGCATTTATGCATGGTGGTCATCATAGGCTAGTTTCCTCTATTCAGATTAAGCCTAATCCCAGACTGAAAGGGAGGAGATTTCTATAAACATACAAATATGCTAGACTATATCAATTAATACGGCAACTAATCTCTTTCATCTCGTTTCATGCAACCTGAAATGTGGACTGGATAAAAGTACCGGTAATACATCTGTTATGGTGAGGAAAAAAAGGCAAAATGTTTTGATGATTAGGGAAGAAACCACTTCATAGAAAAGCAGAGAAGCATCAGAATTACTCCAGTATTGACTAACATCAACTCTGTCACAACTTGGTCAATAATAAGATTACAGCTGCCATGAATATCACAATGACATTGACATGATCAATGCAATACGATCTTGTTGTTGTTATTTATGTTAGTGGTAATATTTATTCATGGAACCCCCCCCCCCCCCCCTTGTAAACATAAAAAATAAGGATATTATTCTTTACTTAAGTCCCAAAAGGGTGGACAGGACCCCAGCGTGCTGTGGGGAGACCCTTTCAAGTCAGTGGAACTTTCTGTTGCATTCCATAAAGTTGCTTATAGTGGTCATGCTGCACAAACCTGTCACAACACTGCATGCCGCCGGCACTGCAGCTGCAGCTCTGGCATCCAGAGTTCACCCAGTTTGACCCAACACGGTGCTGGGTGTGATCCCAGGAATCTTCACAGAACCTCAGCCCCGCTGCAGAAACAGAGACCTCAAGTGTTGTCAATAAAACACATAACCTCAAAACCATTTGAATAAGCCAATGTTACTGTACATGCATTTTACAACAGTGTTTGAGCTCTCGCACAAGAACTATGTAATCTATCCTTGGCTCTTTGGACTGTTCATTGATTGCATAGTAAAACACTTTTGTTATGTTTCTTAACACACTTAGGCTATAGATTTAGAAATATAATTCAGACATGGACATACGTTGTTCTAAATCAACCTTTGCCATTTCCATATAGCAGGCTGTATGGACCAGGGGAACCAGGCAGCAAGTGATCAGTAGGGCAGCTACAGACCTCTGTACAGACACAAAGAGAAAGATGTCTCACTTTTTGTTATGACACTTCTCACAAACAGTGTTTTAGCAGCACTGCTCTTGAATATAACATAATAATAATAATAAAGAAATCGCTCTCTCACTGTATGTGTGAGAAAGCTATATAAATATCCTTGTCATCATTTCATCACGTCCACAACTTCAGCACAATTTCTCAGGATTATCACATATCAAGAATCTGGGCAAAATCCAAGCTATTTCATGCACAAACAGTAGTGGTATTAATAGAAACTAATCATATTTAACCATTTCAATGGAATCATTTGACTTTAATAGGCTTACCATGGTTGTAAACTGGGGTTGTAGGTGCAATAGTCAGGCTGTGTCAAGTATTTTAGCAGAGAATGTTACATCAATAGAACCATCCTTCAATATTGACATGGGAAGGAGGAGCTAAGTTATCGGAGGAGCTCCAACCAGAAAGCCTGGCAAACAGCAGCTTAGCACTTTTTCACCGGCACCATTCTCTGCAAACATTTCTAATATAGCCTACTCTTTAAACAAACAAAAAAAACACCATATATTCCATATTTAACATGTAAGCTTGATGTTCCTCTTATTTTATAATAATACTTGTTCTTAAGCCAAAACAATAGTAGTAGACAAGATTTCAAATATTTGCCATGGATGATGTTTTCCAACACAGTAAATATTGGTGCTTATCAATGAACTTTACTTTCTGGGCTTTTGTACACAAGCACACTGTTCTGGTCATTTACCCTGGACACAGGTTGGATACTTGAACCTTCACCTGTGTTGCAATGCATACTATTGTGGATCAGTCAAAATATGTCTTATATGACTTGCTGTTCAGCAGACACTTGACTCTGTTAAATAGCATTTTCATTTACAAAGACAGCTATCACAAAGAGGAGGAAGTCTCTATTTCAGACAGGTTTTCTGTTTAATGTTTGCTGACTGTTTGTAAATTCCCCTTGTAACAGGGATGGCATGAGGGAGGAGCATACCTCTAGTTCTAGTTTCGTCTTATTGTTGCATATACTTTGCAATACAGCAAAATTCTTATGCCACAGTTGCAGTAGTGCAAGGATAAAAGGGGTAAATAAACACAGGGGGGCACTATACTTGCATCTAAGATGACTATACATTCAGTTAAGAACAAAATGATTCATACCCCTGGCAAATATTGATTTAATGTTGTAAATTTTCTCTTGACCAATATGTTTGTTCTGACTGAAAATGACACCGCCACATGGCTAAAGGTTGTATTACAATGTGGTAGAAACATGGAATGAAAAAAAAAGTATTTTCTTATTTAACATTTTTATGAAAAATGGCATGTCCAAAATTATTCATACCCTTTTTAATCAGTGGAAACATCTTTATTTGCATTCACAGTTCTCAAAATGGTTCTTATAATACCTATCAAGCCTCTCCATGTCTCCACAACGATTCTAGACCGTACCCTTTTAGCAGCAATCCTGGTTTTGAGGCAGGATTGATTCTTTGCCATCACTCTGGCCTTGTGCTCACTTTTTTGACCGATTGAGGTCTCTGGCTGGGCCACTCTAAAATGTTGATACTGTTCTCTGTTAACCATTCCTTGCCTTGTTTGGCTGTATGTTTTGGATCATTGTGTGGTTAAATGGTCCAATGCCGTCTATTGGGGTAGGTCTCTCGGCTTGATCTTTTCCTCCAGAATCGTAATGTAGTTCCTTGTTTTAGGGTTACTGTTTCCAGGGTCCTATTTTCCCAGGGCCCTATTACCAGGGTGCGATGTTCTCAGGACCCATGATCCCCAGTTAAATGTTCTGCTAACACACACAGTGGCTGAATCTCAGTGTCCCCCCTCACAGCCTTTGATGCGTGTTCCTGCTAACTTTGTAACTGCTTTGGTTGGTCCCATAGTGAAATTGTGAAGTGCATGAGGGCTCACTCGCACCCTTTCTGTGCCCTTTCCATAAGTCAACATTTATGCAAACTTTAGCCTACCTAAGGGAATTACCAACAATTCATAATGTTGTGATGTGAAACACAGGGTTACCCCTGGAGGTTACACATGTTTGGTGTTGTCAAATTAACAATAGGTCATTTCCCATTGTTGCATTTTGTACCCTTACAGCCTTTCAGACTCAGTCATTTATCTATGGATATCAGTTAAGTCTTAGACCTGAGGGGGACATTGAGGTTCAGCCATTACTTAGGGGTCAGGACACACTACATTTAAAGTATAGTATCATATTATTCAGGCTTTCCTATTACACAAGGATTCAAAACAACTATGCACACTATAACCAAAGTGTGATGGTCTCTAAAAAGAAAGAAATAGAATACTTACATTTAAAATAGACATAAAATACTGCTTGTGTTCATCTTTATTCTGAAAAAAATAAACACAAATCTAAAAGAAAGCGCCATTAGCATATACTGTAAGTGCCTTTGCAATAGGCCTATGGCAGCTCCAGTTTGTGATTGAGCTTGATGAAACAAAAATGAAAAGTCGTCTCAACATTACATGACGACAATATTATTATTGAACTGTTTTACAAAAGTACAGTTAAAATGTAATGACCTAGCAAATGTCAGCTGGGTATGTAAAATAGGCAGGTAGACAAATTAGCATAGCATACATAACTTGATTCAACAGACGTGATACTGGGTTGTGTGTTAGATAAATCGATAGGCAATGGCAGATGTGATAGGTAGATACATAGACTGTATACAGTATAGGCCTAGTCTAAGAGTAGATTGATATCTTTGCGTGTAGCCTAATGCTGTAAACTCACATGCCATGTATAACGGCAGTTTTTTTTTTGTTACATCAAAGCCTGTTTCCTTGTTACATTTCTTATTATTATTATTTATTTAGTTACCAACCAGTTTCATTCATTTTAAAACAACCTTTAATGGCAATGGTACTTTTTAATTTTACATAACTCTCTTTTTTATATTACATAATGCTAAACATATGCTTGTGTTGAAATGCATGCTACACAACCCTTTTGTTTCAGATTTGTAACACCCCACACTTTCTTACTGCATACTTGTTCAATCATTCTTTCTTTCACTCTTGCTTGTACTGAGGTGTTTTGAGAGACAGGGGGAGACAGTGTTTTAAATTCAGTCATGTAAGTAGTCTGAGGGCTGGCGTTGAGGGCTACAGACTCAGAGAATCTAATTTGCTTCTTTAACATTTTTTGGCAGACAGAGGGTCCACGCTCCATCTCACTCCACAACAGGTGACCAGTGGGAGTTACGCCTTAACACCGATCTATGACAATATCATCATTAACACCTGGAACCTATGTTTTAAGTGGATTTATGAACTCACAAATTGGTTACAAAATTGGACAGATTGAAAAAAGGACTTGAGGGGAACTGCTGAACTTCTATCTCAGGGTAATACCTTTATGTTTGCCAGTAGTAGTTATCTCAGGGTAATACCTTTATGTTTGCCAGTAGTAGTTATCTCAGGGTAATACCTTTATGTTTGCCAGTAGTAGTTATCTCAGGGAACTACCTTTATGTTTGCCAGTAGTAGTTATTGTGACCTACTTAATTAAAGCACATTATGTGTCTTAGTTACATGTTTGATCAGATGTTGTAACCACTATGCTTTGAATACAAAAGTTTTAACTTGTATGCATTGTGGATCTCTCCATCCAGAGCGTTCCCCAGCTGTGAAGCCCACGGCAGGATAAGGATGACGGGGAGCATGCCACCACCACTGCTGCTGCTGCTGCTCTGGACTGACGGCTCTTTGGACTCTGTCAGAGGGTATGTTTACCATCTTACTGACAGTCTATTTTAGCCTTTTACACTTTACTCTTTTATCCTATTTTACCCTGCTTTTTCCATCCTCTATTCATATGAGTAAATCATTATGAAGATTCCATTGAAAGAGTCACACATGGGTATCCCCTTACTTTTATCAACAGCACCGATGCAATATATTCACTTTACAATGGTACCACTCCAAGATAAAGTATATGCTGTCTGATAGCATCGGCCAATGGTTCTCAAAGTGTGGGACGGGACCCCTCTAGTGGGCAATGATGGCATGACGGGTGGGGCACCACAATGTTCCTATATTAATGCCTTTCTTTTTTGACAAGGAAGATCACACATTGAAAACAAAACAGCTACACTGAGGCGACTGAGACAGGAAATGTAACATGGAATCCAAATGGGAAAATAATAGTTTACCGTTTCCCTTTTTCTGGGGTGATGGGGTCAGGTGGGGCTTGAAAATTCCGCACCTCCAAAGCGGGGAATGATGGAAAAAGTTTGAGAACCACTGAACTAGGCCCAGTTTTCACAAAAGTTGATAAACCAGCTCTTTCTCACTCACCCAGACAAACCTGTTAGCAAATTTAAATATGCTCTGTAGGTCAGTCTAGAAAGGAACCCATTGACATCCATTTAACCTGCAGAGCAAATTCTGGGGGTTGCCAGTGTGTCAAAATCTGAATAAAAGTGGCATATCCCTAACCTGACTCTCTCCGGATGAATTTCATTCCGGCTAGCTCCACTCATCCAACTGGGATCGATCTATTGGAGAGGTGTTTCAGAAGGCTGGGCCTTTTCAAAAATCCTTGCATATGATTGGATATGCCACTTGTCCGTCATCTATTGACGTGCTACTTCAACCACTCACATCGAAGCCAACCTGTGACGCTGAGAACAGTCTCACAGTCGCTTCTACGCTACGTCACATCTATGAAACTCCCGCCCTGCGTCCTGATTGGCTCCACCATGAAATCACTCTCAACGGAAGCGATCCCAGATGGATGTGAGTGGAGCTAGGCGGAACGAAATTCATCTGCTGAGAGTCAGGTTACCATATCCCTGCATGATATAACACAGTTATAGGCCAGGACATATATCAGGCATTCCTGGCATGCACTGGATTTAATTTACAGTGTCAAAATATCTGATATATAGACAGTATAATAAATCACTATCAAGATATTCTGATATCAAGAATTCTATTCTGAACTGATTTTTTTCATACAGTCATAAGTCGAGGTTTGGCCATGTGTGATTCAGATTCTATTTTGTCTCAGCTTATATCACAATTATTATCTCGGAAACATACTGTCATTCATTCACTCCACATAGTACATGGATGTGTTTCTGTCTCCTTTGCAGGCCGATGCTGACAACTCTCTTGCATGGAAAGTCAAAAGTCCCTATGGGTAGCTAGTCAATATTTTGAAAAAAAGTTGCTGACAGGGTCTGAAAAGTTGCCAAATCTAGCAACAAATTTGTTAAGATGGCAACACTGTTTGGATGTTTCCTGTTTTGAAAAATATGTTGTGCCACCCAGAAGTATAATATATATATATAGGCTACTCACAATATTTTTTTTAGTTTAAATATACAGTGCCATGAAAAAGTATGTGAACCCATACTAAAGTTGACTAAAAAGTGTAATAAAAAAACTCATCTTAAAAAATGAAGTGGAGGAGATCATCAAGGGGTACTTTCCATAAGATCACCTCTCAATGCAAATCAAACCAGCTATGAGGCTAACTGAAATAAAACCATGCCACCCTGTATGGTGAAGGGTATGTGATGATGTGGGGCTATTTTAATTCCAAAGCCCAAGGGAACTTTATCAGGATGCATAGGGGTGTGTATACTTATGGTTATGGGATTTGCCAGATGCCTTTGTCCAAAGTGACATACAAATACAAAATAATATAATACTTCAATTTAACAGGGGGTAATTTAAAATGTTGGTCAGACTACATTGAGAATAGCAATAATAAACAACAATGTCAATTCAATCAATAGTCTAATTAAATAAACAATGAAAATGAAGGAAAATAGCAAAAATAAACAATAATGTCCATTCAATCAATAATATAATAACAATAGCATTGCAAAACTACATTAAGGAGAATATCAATAATAAACTACTATGGCAATCAACAGCCTAATTCAAATAAGCAATCCTATACAAACCATAAAGCATAAGAAGCGCTTAATGAACTAACTGCATGTTGAACAGATATGCCTTTAGAATGGAGAGCACTCATGCCCCCTTTATTTAAAGGAAGAACATTTATTTATTTATGATACATTATTCATTCACAAAGAAACGTGGTGTCCATAAAGGTTTTCTTCATGTTGTTAATTAAGGCATTAAGATCAATGTCCAAAATATGATTTGTTATTCCTCTTTTTAGACAACTTTAGCTAGGTTTACATACTTTTTCACTTATGAATGGATTTGAGTGCCTTTAATCAGTCATGCATGTGATAAGAGTGGCCTTCTTAGAGCCTTTGTCCCATCTGCTTTCATATTTAATCTGAAAGGTTGGTTGGTGACTCCTCCAATTTTGTAATTATTAGATACATGGCACTACAATAGGAGCACTGATGGGTCAACATGAGCGAACTAGGTAGCAGCAAAGACTATAATTCGGCGAGTTTAATTTATGATGTTGCAAATAAAACATACCGGCTTATATAATATAATCTTACAAATAATAGAAATGAGAGCTCTGTAGAAGAGCTAACGTTACATGGTCTGACAATTTAGTTAGCTAATAAGCAACCTGCCCTACAGTATCTGACACCTTTTTGTTTAAGACCATTTTGCCTGACAGAGGTTTTCCTGACACCTGACGCCTTTTCAAATGACACCTGAGACCTGACTGTGCATTTCCATGAACTTTTCCTGAGACCTGGTGCCTTTCCATCAGATGTCTGATACCTGACTCATTTGAGAATGTCCTCATATATACATGAGTAATATCCTATTTATGACATTTGTGTAAAATACAAATACTCTGCAACTGTAGGAGGATCACAGTAACAAAAAAAAAACAAAAAACAGAAAAAAACAGAAACTTAATTTGATTGCTTTAAGATGGCATAGTCGTTACTTTCATTATACAAGTAATCTTTATCCACTGCCTCCTGTTTTTAACAATGGTCCCACACTAGACTATGCCCGAGAAAATGAAGAAGGAATTTTCTGTCTCAGTGTTGAGTGAGTAATCTTTATGAGTGAGTAATCATCATTCCATCGCTCGTGATTTTAGCGATGTCCCCACAGTGGACTCAACCGAGGATGAAGAAACTTCGTGTCATCCCTGCGGGCAACACGGTCAGGTTTCGCTGCCAGGCCAGTGGCAATCCCACCCCAACGATGAAGTGGTTTAAGAATGGCAAGGAGTTTAAAATGGACCAGCGCATGGGAGGATTTAAGGTAAACTGTATCTGCAAGTAGCAATGCTGGTGACCAACACACATATGTTCCTCTATGCAGTGGTTAAAGTGGGATTTGGCAGGTGGGGGAACCCTGAAATCCAGTGTCGGTGCAATGGGGAAAAATGACTCACCGTTGGACAATATATTGAGTATTGTGGTGTAGCAATACTTTTTTTGACAAGAATTGCTAGTTTCTTGGTCACCCCTGTCAGTCAAAATAGCCCACCATATTGATTTGTACCAGGGGTGTCACTAGACCTAGAACTGCACTGGGGCACAAGTCCCTGAAAATTGTGTATATTTTAACATTTAAATGCATCAATCTGGTGCACTTTGAAAAGAAATTCAGAGGTTAGATTTGCTTATTTTTATCTGGATGAAAATGTTTGTGCACACACAGGTGGTATAGTTATGATGATGATAGCCTAAAGCAATAAGTTCCATATACCGCCCTGCATTTGACATGTTTAAATTGTGAAATTTTAACATTACTTCACCTTCGACTTTAACTTCCCTCCAACATCTACGTGCCCTGGCTAGAACAGCAACTGTAAACACAGCGACTTCATCTGCATGCGTGAACAGATGCATGTGCACTCAAACCAGACAGGAGACCCACGAGAACCTAACGTCGGGAAGGGACAACAGGGTGTTAGTGAAGGCGTGGCCAGGGGGTGATATTATATTTTGATTTGTTGAACACGTGTTCCTGAAGGAGAGGCAGGCTGCAATTTGTCGGTTGCCTACACACGAAAAATTAACTCACCATTATTTAACAATATCATTGCGCTATATTGTTGGTATGAAATGCGTTCCACCCCGTTCTCCTCCACTTTAACCCCTGCCTCTATCTCATTAAGGTGTTCAGCAAGGAAATCATAACAATGTGATATTGCTGTATTGACATGAGGTAATGTAATTAATGAGAGAAAACACTGTAAGCAGTGCAGTTGTGTGCCTCCAATTTCCACTTTTGAAATCTGAAGTGGCTGTAGTAGCATAAACCAGTGGTTCTTAAACTGGGGGTCGGTACCCCCAGGGGGGTTGGCAAACATATTGGAGGGGTCACAAAATGATTTGCAGTCTGAATTAAAGACATTTTTCTAAAGGTTTATAGACCAACTGTTTTAGAAACTGGGATATTCAGTAGCCGTTGATGTAGGCTTCCAATTCAGTGTTTCCATAATGTTCCTCAGAAAGTGGATAGGTCTACTCTGTTAACGCAAACTCAAATATCTGCCTGCTCCCCTTGCAATGATGCATCTGCTTCCAATGCCCATCTCGCAACATTTTGGAACCAAATTTCGCATTTTGAATCACCTCCAGTGGTGGAGGAAGTACTGAAACTCAGTACTTAAGTAAAAGTACAAATACACAGAGAAATATTTACTTTAGTAAAAGTAAAAGTACCACAATGACAACCCTACTTAAGTAAAAGTAAAAAGTACCTGCTTTTAAATGTACTTTAAGTATTAAAAGTAAAAGTATTTGCATAATGATTTATATACTATATTCTAAAACGAAAAATCAGTATGGGCTGTGGCATTTTAATTAAGCTAGTTTTAGGTTATACTAGACTAGATAGTTTTAAGCTAATGCAATTGTGCTTACCATCTGTGGCCCAGTTTACATTCTGACCTACAATTCTAGAGACTGTAATTCTGGTTATCTAACTAGGGTGATCTGCTGAGTAATATCAGTCAGCAAAACACGAGAGCCTGAAGTTTAACGGGGTAGACAAGGGAAACGTCGGGTGGATCGTAATGCCAATTATGCTGATTGAACAGAAAAGTTGCTGAGAAAGGTGTCTTTATGATTAGGTTCAGACGCATAGACATTGAATGAACGCTCACATTACTACCCCCCAATTGTAGGCTATGCATCTTTATTTGATCACACACAATTAAGGAATATTTCCTAATCTGGAAAATGTTACGTTTTTTTCCGGCCACCGGTTCATTAATAGTCTACCATTCATTTGTGCCGCAAATGATCAGACGTGTGACAGAAGCATGGGCATAGCCTATAACTTCGCTGATCCGTGGATAGCAATCTCATCGGAGAGGAGGCCCTAACGCTGCAGATAACAGACAGAGAAAGGCACAGAACACAGTTGCATGTACAGTGTAGCCATGGGTCTGGTGAATATAGCCTACCGAATGCAGATGGCTACAAGCTCACGCTTTGCCTGGTCTAGACTAGAAGCTTATGTTTCTAAGAATGCACGTAGCGCTCCAGAATCTTTGGTAGCAACCCCGCCCCCTGGTAAAACAAACGTGTTCGTCAGAGAGAAAAAAAAAACTGATTATAAAATGTATCGTAAAAAGGAACGATGGTGTTGTAGAAATGTAGCGCCGTAAAAGTACAGATAATTGCTGTAAAATGTAACGAAGTAAAAGTCAAAAGTATGCACTATAAATTTTACTTAAGTAAAGTACAAATACGTGGAAAATTTACTTAAGTACAGTAACGAAGTATTTGTACTTCGTTACATTCCACCACTGATCACCTTTGACTGCTTCAGAGTGGCTGGCTACAGGCATGTACAAACATGTCCTTAACACAACCCTTAACATTAGTTTTCAAAACTGTGTTTTAAGGACATGTTTGTGCATGCCTGTAGCCAGCCACTCTGAAGCAGTTTCTAAACGAGTCAAAAAGTCGAGACAGGACCCATCGTCAGCATTTCTGTGTCCACCACTCTAGTTCATCTAAAACAATCCAGAAAAGGGACTCAAAGTGCTAAATACCACAATTATCCTTTAAATGGACATCTTAAACGCCTTTCCCTTTTGTTTCCATCTCGTAAACACCAAGTGGTGCAGTAGGCGCATTGTTGTTCATCTTTCTGCTTCTTCTTTTTCGCTTATTGCGCAAAAGCCTCGTTATATTAATTTGACATTCTTACAACATAGCCACAACACAAATATGCCTTCATAGCATTGGAACAGACATGCACAAGTTTAACTCGAGAGAAAAATGCAGATTTCAGTTTCCAAATAAAGAACCCTCCACAAATAACCTACAATCTAATGACTTGAGTTATTTTCTCGGCTCTAGGTGCGACAGCAGTACTGTACCCTCATCATGGAGTCTGATCTTTTGTGAATGTATATGTATAGCCGCAACCGTAGCCTATATATCTTCAGTGAATGATTCATAATATAATATTCATCTGTTCTTAGTTCTCATCTTGTTGAATCATCTGGCTCTGTTTTCCTTAGGTGCGAGAGCACATGTGGACCATCCTCATGGAGTATGTAGTGCCCTCAGACAAGGGGAACTACACTTGTGTGGTGGAGAACCAGTATGGCAGCATCAACCATACTTACCAGCTGGATGTCATACGTCAGTACCATGTTGGTTAGCTTTATGGTAACCTGAGAAAACAATAAGACTTACTGACGTATTATAGCAATGTACTGAATAGAATAGAGAGGGATAGAAAATGTGTTTAAAATTATGTGTCAACATGCAGCGTCAAGTAGAACAATAGTCAGACTGTTCTAACACACCCATGCAAAGTCGGCAGTGTGTGAGCGATCAACAGGCAGGTGATATGAGGCCAAGATCTAGATTCACCCACACCAGCCTGTGACTGAGTCACATTTGAATAACCCAGTCAAAATCACACCCCATTGGCCCGTAAAGCCTTGCAAGATATTTCTGAGGGCACGACATCACTCCAGAACCTCGCCTCCACTGATTGGTTTTGAGAGCAGGCCTAATTTGCCCACTCTGAAGGCGCCGCGATCTCCACAATCAAAGAAAATCAAAGAAAAGCAAAAGCAGATCGGAGTCTGAACATTTTGTTTTCTGCTTCATTAGGCTTGTATTTATCAGGCATCAGAATGAAGGGGAGGGTTTTTCCCCCCTTGAAAGCAGCTTTTAGCCTCTGGACTTCAGTCAACATATTTAACAGTTCCAACTGACCCAGGGGCTGCTGCTTTGACTTGCAGTCGTTTCAACAAAATGGCGGCAATTATCCTCACAGAGACTGGACTGGATAAGTAGCCTAATTCGTTTGGGATCTGTTATGAGTTGGGCCATGAAATTGTGGTCTCAGTGTTGTGAAGTGATTTCAAGTCTGAGGTGTATTATACGTGGCCGACAGGTGAAAATGACATGCAATTTATGACAACAGATGCAAATCAACAAAACACGTGCAAATAGACAAAACATGTGCAACACAAACAACTTAAGAAAACATCTTCATCTTCATTTGACAACACGTGCACATCGTTTAGAAAACGCGCTGCAAATTCAGAAAACATTTCCATTTCAGAAACGTGAAAATCACAACACAACAGAAGTGTTACGGCTCCTACACACAGGTGCGTTCCGTCAACGCATGCCAGTGGGTGTTCCCGACGGTAGCTATGCAAATGACTTGAAGTAAAACCGTAATGTGATTGGTTGGTGCCATCTGTAGATTGGCTTGATTGGCCGGTGCCGTCTGTCGGTGCAGCAACAGCTGAACTTCTCAACGCAAGCAACGGGAGAAACGCGACGCGACGGACCCACAATTCAGTTCGGCAACGGATGACGTGAGCCCATGTAAAGTGAATGGGATGCATCTCCAGCAACGCGATGCACGCAGCTGTGTGTAGGAGCCGTTACCGGGGGGCACTTAAAAGTGATGAACACCTCTGAATAGGTGGCGAACTACATACGTACATACGACAGTAAAGGAGAGGTGTTCATCACTTTTAAGTGCCATTAAAATGTTAGGATAAACCCAAATACTTACATTTCAAGCCAGATTTCTTTAAAAAGGAGCTGTCATTGTCACACCCGTTTGCCACCTGTTCAGAGGTGTTCATCATCTATTTGCACGTGTTTTGTTGATTTGCACCTGTTAGGCTAAACTCAAACCAGACAAATTGCAGTTCTTATAGCTGTGATACACCTTTGATATGCTTTTGAGTCTTTTTAAAAGACTGTGTGTGTGTGTGTGTGTGTGTGTGTGTGTGTGTGTGTGTGTGTGTGTGTGTGTGTGCATGTACAGCACGCTGTCCTCACAGGCCCATCCTACAGGCAGGTCTTCCAGCAAATCGCACTGCGGTGGTGGGTAGTGATGTGAAGTTTGTTTGTAAGGTCTTCAGTAACCCCCAGCCTCACATCCAGTGGTTGAAGCATATTGAAATCAACGGGAGTCATTATGGACCTGATGGATTACCATATGTTCGGGTGCTAAAGGTATGATATCACTAATTTGAAGAATTACTACAGGAAAGCTGGCTGCCAGTGGAAAACAAAGCTGGTGGTTCTACAATTGTATTTTAATTATTTGTATCATAATAAAAAGGAAGTTAGGAAAGCGAAACAACTTTATTTTTCAGAGAAGAATACTCCTCTGGATTGGAACCGCAATGAGCTATTTGCATGTCTGTATACAACCCCAGTAGACGCCAGATGGCAGCTTTTGGGTCCTTTTTATGTTGAATGGACTAAATGGACAAACTTCATTTTTAGGTCCATTCCAAAAAAGTTGTGACATTGTGTAAAATGTAAATAAAAACCTAATGTGATAATCTACTAAGCTCTTAAACTCGCATTTAAAAACAGTTACATCAACATATTAGATGTTGAAAGTGTGAAAATTTCATGGGAAATATAAGCTGATTTTAAATTTGATGCCAGCAACATGTGTTTAAAAAGTAGGGATGTGGACAACAAAGGCGTATAAGTAGTTTAATGATAAAGACAACAAAATGAGTATCATAGAGTTTCTCATACATGTAAGTAAAGAAACTGTGGTGTGGACAAATATAAGAACAATGCTCCTCAATGTGAAATTGTGAATATAATATCATTAAAATATTCAGAGAATCCAGAGAAATCTTTGTAAACAAGGGACAGGGCTACGAAGGGACACAAAGTCAGGCAATGCACTCCCTTCAGAAAAAGGTCTTATTATAACCTCTCTGTACCTGTAATCGTTAGGGATGGTTATACAGTATGTGAGGTTATAATCGCACATATGGGTGTCTGCTGAGCTGCAGATGGTCAGGTTCCTAGGTCTTCTGCATACAATTCCCTGTGGCCCATCTCATGCAGAGAGGTACATTGTGTTCTCTCTCTCTTCAGCTTACCCTGCCCTGATCGGCAGTTCACTTTATACATGAACCTGCTCATTGCTGGTGTCCTTTCTAACTTTTCCTTTTCCTTTTTTCTAACTCTAGACTGCTTACGTTAACACCACAGACAAGGAAATGGAGGTCCTGCTAATAAAGAAAGTGACTTTTGAGGATGCTGGGAAGTATACCTGCTTGGCGGGGAACTCTTTTGGGATTTCTTACCATTCTGCATGGTTGACTGTCTATAAAGGTAGGAAAATGTACACTATGTGATACAGTGATAGAATGGGTATTCCGGAATGCAGTGATAGAATGGGTATTCCGGAATGCAATGATAGAATGGGTATTCCGGATAATGTACAGCTTCAGGCACAGCAGCTACATATTTTTGCATTGAAAATGTTCCATCTGTAAATTGCCAGGTGTAATCCAGACTGTGGTTACTGCGTGAACAGGGGTAACTTTCAGAAACTATTTACAGTGTCAAAAGCCAGCTTTACTTTTGTTTGGCCTTAAATGTCATATGTTTTGCTTTTTTCATGTCTATTTCTGTATAGCCAAGAGTTATTACCCATTAAGTGTACCCATTAAGGAACAACAATTTAGCATTTACTGATTACTCTATTCAGGGGGCAGGCTAGATATATCTATAGCTACAGTATGTGGCCGTGTCAGTATTGGGTGAATGTGCATCTACCTTATAAATTCCCACCCTTTCACTCAAACCAAAAAGACTAGGATATTAACTGGTTAAGTAGCGAATTTATTTGCACTTCACCCTCTGGTTGAATGAAAAATTAAAATAGAAAGTAATAAACAAAACAACAACATATATGTATACTAATAATCACAAAAGAAAAGAGGCCTTCAGTGTGCCCCAAATACCTTATCACAGTAGCTTAAAAGCTCAGTATTAACCTGTAATTATTTACCCTGCTAATAATTACTCACACCGGTGGAGTGTTAAAGAATAAGTTTCAAAGTCACCATTCAAAGTGTCCTGGGGCAATAACCTTATTAATATTCCAAATAACTTTATATTGTTACCGTAACCTTACATTTCCAATGCATGACAAAAACATGACAAACAAGGCTGCATTTATTAAAACAGGCTACTAAAATGTTGAAACTTAAAACCAGCCTGTAAACTTAAAGCGATGGTTCGGAGTAGTTTCACTCTAGGGTCCTTTGCACCATGACCCCAAGCCAAACACCCTGAACCTGTTTTCCCTTGGTCGAACCCTGGTCGAGTAGCACTGTCAGAATCCTAATGGTACCAACTTTTATCTCGTAAATGACCCCACTAATAATGCCCTGAGTGGTACAAAACTAGTATGTTCTTTACTCATAAAACGTGACATTGAAAAGTTTGTAAATACACCAGGAGTTTATTTAAATAAGACTTGCCTGATGGATGCTATTATCTGCTACTATACCGCTGCGTCGACGTTACTTCCGTGGTTTGGGAAAAGCCCGTTAAAGTCCTGGCAGGAAGCATGCATAAGGATGTAGATCCACGAATGCACTAATATTTTGTTCATAGTACCAATTTGCAACAATTATTAGTTAACACTAAGTTGTAAACACTTCGGAAAAAAAATATTAAAAACTGGATATACCAAAAAACGTTGATGTAATCGCTTCTGTGTCCTTTCATTGGTCAGTTCTGTGACTCGTCACATATGCTTGGGACTGAATGATACTATTCAGTTAGCACCACAAATGACATTAGAGGAGTGCAGACAACTAAATCTGCGGATTGGCAATGCCACTGTTTACAGTCCGTTCACAAATGTTGCCACTGGATGTGCAGCCTGCTGGAAGCTATGGATACAATAATTTGTAACTGCAATGAACTAATGTAGAAGAATGAAGAAGGATGGAAAACATTTTTTTATGTGAACATGCACCATTATGAAGAGCAAAAGGCCTACAATGTGTGAGAGCTGAACAGCATGGTGAGATGAGGATAAGAACCTGATTCACCTGATTGTGTGTGTGTGTGTGTGTGTGTGTGTGTGTGTGTGTGTGTGTGTGTGTGTTTGTGTGTGTGAACCTTGATAGACCCAAAACCCAACACTTCCTGTTTCCCCAGTTCAATGCCAAAACTGCCAGCAGATCGCACTGTAGTGGTGGGTAGTGATGTGGAGTTTGTGTGTAAGGTCTTCAGTAACCCCCAGCCCCATATCCAGTGGCTGAAGCATATTGAAAACCATGGGAGTCGTTTTGGATGTGATGGTTTGCCATTTGTTCGGGTGCTAAAGGTAGGTCTATGACATGTTAACTGTCACCCACTAAACAATGCAGAGGCCCTGTTGTGTTACCACCATTTTAAGCAAGACAATATTTTAAGTCTTGGCTACTGGTAGCACTGTACAGAGTTAGTTCTCCATACAGAATCCATACAGAGATACACCTGTCTCTGTATACCTTAATAAGCTTAGATAAACTGTAGAACTGTGTAGAAAGTCTGGACAGTGTTTTAGGCTACTTTCTCTTCCGTTTAAGCATTTTTCAACCCAGGGCATATTTTTGGATGGCAGTGAGTGATCAACACATGTCATCTGAAAATAATGTTGTATGCCAACATGTTCTTCAGTAGGGTCCTGCTCAGCCCTTTTCTCCCTCTCTCTAAAATCTCTATCATGGATCTGTTCTTTTTGTTCTCTTCTAGTCCACTGGGCCTAACACCACAGACAAGGAAATGGAGGTCCTACAAATAAAGAATGTGACTTTAGAGGATGCTGGGCAGTATAGCTGCATGGTGGGGAACTCCTATAGGACATTTTATCATTCTGCATGGTTGACTGTCCAACAAGGTGTCTGATGTATGTTTAAAGTATAGTCGAGCCCACTATACTGGGTGAAGAAGCACTTAGCTATTAGCAGACATGGGCAGTATTTTAATTATATGTATTTAAAATATGTATTTAATTACTTTAGCGTATTTTGTCATTTGTATTTTGCAGGATTGGAAAAACTCAAATGTAGTTTGTAACAAAATACTTTGAGGGATTGTATTTGAGTATTTCAACTACTTAAATACTTCTCAAATAAGCCAAAATGCCATCACTCAATTAAATATACTACCCACTATAACCATGACAATAGGCAATGCTTATCATAAAGCCAAAGGCCAGAATCTTGGTGAATCTGGTTTTAAGAATAGGCTGGGTGCCTGGAGATATCCCTTGGGCAATTCCCTATATTCAACTGTAAAGTTGACCTAAACATTTCATTACCTTTTTTGGAAGAAAAGCATGAAATGTTTACCCATTTTCCATTTTTCTTGCTGTAGTATGCCACATTGTGACCAACTTAAAAGTGTTAGATCCAACTTTCTTCTATTATGATCCCCTCTGAACATGTGTAAAGTTGAAAAAAAGTCAATTGAGAGAGCCAAAATGGTCAACTTTATCACCGTTCTGTAAGGACAACATGGGTGTAAACCCAATTTGTTTGTTTATGTAAATTTTTGTTTATGTAAATACCCTGTAGTAGAGAACTTAAAGCCCCTTTGAACCCCTTAAAACATGTCAGGAAGTTGAAAGAAATTAAAAAGTAACTAGGAGCTTGAATTGTCAGGTGTGTTAAGTGCTACAAGACTAAAATGTGAAAACGATACAGATAAGATACTGAGGGAGAATATTAGGACCACGGCCTTTGACCCCATGACCTTGAGTACCTAATAGCTGATGTTCATTCTCACTACAGGACAGAATTAGAACTTGGATTTGACATGAGGGTTTATGTAAGGAGTAACATCCGCTGTGGTGTCCTGATAATATGCAGAAATAATGGAGGAGACGGAGACAAAGACCTCCCGGAGTGGAATTCTCTCCCAAGTTAATTCAGTCCGTATATTGGGACACCTTATAGGTTGTTATTCTGTTTATCCCCCATGTTGCCAGTAGGCATGCATTTGTAGCACAACAAGGGAAATGTAGTTCAGTTTAAAAAGAGGCCGACCTGTTCAATTACTTTCATTGGTTACGGAAAATGATGGTGGGTAGTTTGCTTTGTTACAGTTGATTCCATTGTTGCGAAGCCTGCTTGTCAGTTCAATCATTGTTTACATTAATATGGGATGGTGATTATATTTTTTTACCAGATCTACTTCATAGGTGCCCCAATGTACAGAATTAATAGCCCCCTGCCAGCCAATCAAAAATAGTATTTCTTGTCTCTTGGGGATACATTTTCAATAATATTCCTTGTTAGTATACCATGATTATTGTGTGGGTATTTTTGTATTTCCAAATTACTAATTACTTGTATTTTAATTAAATACATTTTTAACATCAGTATTTTGTATTTTATTTTGTTACATTTCATGAGCCAGTATTTGTAATTTGTAACAAAATAGTTTTTGATGTATTTGTGCCCACCTCTGGCTATTAGGTTGCATGCAACACATTTCACAATTGTCAAAAGTGCCCCAAGTGTAGCTTAATGCTGGTTAAAAACAGATCCCTTCTCAAATGCCTAATTGAACTTTCTAAACTTACACACAATTCTTCTAGCACTTCACTAGGCACTTTTTGAGCTCTTAATTACAGTCTTTGAACTTAAATGGGAACTATGCAACATTTTCAACTTAATAACACAGTTTAGAAATCATTGTGATGGTCAAATGACCTGTTGTGGCGAGAAAGGCATCTTCCCCTGCTCCCTCTACCCTTCTAACAGAAAACCAGCCTTCCAGATCTATCTGCACTAGCGTGCCGGCAGTGTCTGAATCAGGAAGTCCCGTGACAAGCGAGAACGAGGAAGAAACACAAAAGTCTTACAATTCTCTGGACATACACATGCCCCCCTCAAGCACCGGTTAGCCATGCTATAAGCTATAAGATGGCTTCATATTTTAGATGTTCATCATGGCAGAGGCAGTGAAAATACCAAAGACATGGTTGTGAAATATGCACCACAAAGCTGTAGGGGGAGCTCAGTAGAGAAAAATGCGACAGCAAAAGAAAGAAATCGGTGAAGAAAATACTGGAGTTACAGAACTGTGACCACACTTATACCTTTCTTAGTTATTTATATAGATATATAGACTTTATTCTTGCACTGTTGCACTGTTTGACTTTCTCATTTGCACCATCACCATGACACTCATTCACAAAGAGCAGCTTACCTTACCTTATGCACAGAGGACCACAGGCTCAGTCCCTGCTTCAGTCATTGCAAGCGCACCTGATTGATTAATTTTTTAGAATTGATTTAGATTAAGTTTTATTTAGTATAATTTGTATTTTAGTATATTTAGTATATTCTTTATCTTCTGCAGTCCTTATTGCTTAGTTGTGTTTTGTATATTATATACTTTTAATTATTTTTTCTGCTGTTAGTGAATGTGTGTGTGTGTATGTTGTCTGTATGCTACTGTGACCTTGAATTTCCCCTAGGGATCAATAAAGTGTCTATCTATCTATCTGATAGATAGATAGATACTTCTATCTTAACATGTTATCTACTTACTTTTTATCCTTTTTTGTCTTTACCAGTATTCAGTTTTCCGGGAATCGTTACACAAAATTAATGAAGAAAAAAAAGAAAGAAAAAAATCCAGAAGAAAAAAAAACTATATGATCGTAGCGGTGGTGATTATAACAAATCTTCATAACAACAATAACCATTAACATTTACAAGCCATGATTCTGCATTCAGATACAAGGTAAAATATGTTTTTGAGGTTAAAAAAAGGGATACAAGGTAAAAAGAGTTTTTAACATTTCCTGAAAATTCCAACCTAATGAGCAACCACAAGTGAAAAGAGTATTGATTTCCATCTCGTATAATAAATGGAAGGCGGACAGACACAATGGATTCTCATTAGAAGATGGGGAATCATTCTAAGATGTCAGGCTCTTAGCTCTGGGGACCCAAAGGTGAGTGTTTCTGGGAACTTTTGTGCTAATTATTGGAACAGCAGCCAGCCATCATAGTAAAGTAACATGTGAGCAAACATCCGCTTCAACCCTCTCTGATATGAGCAGACAAGAGGAACAGTCTTGTTTTTGAAAAATTATCCAGAGGTTTCCTATATCAACCGTCTCAGCTTGTAGTTTGTGCTCAGTCTCTTCTAACAGTGTGAGGGAAATGTCATTTTTGAAGAGAGGTCTGTGTTTTGTATGCTGCCTTAGGGCAGAAACTGAGGCAGAGGACCATGTGTATACAGACCTTCTAGAGAGTGCAAGGTTACGACGGGAGACATGGCACCTGTATGAACTGGCCCGACTCAAAATTGAGTTGGAGAGAACAAGGCAGGGTCCAGCAACCTGTCCAGGCAACCCAAGACCTTGCTTATGATAAGACATATAGAGGGGACAGTGTGGATACAGATGGTGTGGAGGAGAAAAGAGAACTGGAACAGGAGAGAAAGCAGGAGGAGTGGCCTGTCTGATGGAGATCAGACGGCAAAAGCTGGACGGCAAAAGGTCAGACAGACAGAACTAAATAGAAACGCCATTGAGAGTGTGTAGTCTAAAGGCCTGTTGAACTGTTAGCATATGTCCTGTTGATCTTTGTTCCGTAAGGAACTGGCTGCTGTTATGATCCTTCAGTCTGAAGTCAGGATGGGCACAGTCTATAAGTGTGAATGAATGCCACACTAATCAATTGTTATTGATTGTTATATACAAGCCACAAAGCAGGAGAGATACGTTGGATGTAGACACAGTAAAACAAGGGCATGACCTATGGTTTCATTGTGTTTCAGTGATCAGTCAGGGTGTCAATGGGACCTCCAATTATGTCATCTGGAAGGACTCTCCTAATATCATCTCCAACCGCAAGGTAGGCCTAAATCAATTCCCCACCAACAGGGAGGTCCACTGATTACATGTATATGCATCTGTTTGAATATAACAACAGGCCTATGATTGAAAAAATGGCTGTTTGTTTTTGTAAGTTTGTTTGTTAAGACTAAAACAACAGAGTGTGAGATACTTGAAGTAAGGAGTGCACCATGCTGTATGTTCTTCCTCCACAGATGTGAGATGACTACCCTGGATGAGGAACAGGACCTGCTAGTCTCCATTAAGAGAAGGCTTCAAGTGGTCAGACGAGAGCATGTCTGCCACTTCCTTCGAGTAGGAAATAGAGATTTTATGAGCATCCTCAAAGTAAGAGTCCTAACGGGAGTGGCCCTGCATTACTATGCTAGAATTATACAGTACATGTGTATGGTGGTTTGGTGTTTGCACATGCACATTTGTTTTGGTTGAGTTGTAAATATTTGTGCATGTCCTCACAAACTGGGTGTATTGAAGGATGTGAATGCAAACATTGTGCATGTTAAGGAGAAGGACGAACCAGCACTCATCCTGAAGAGGAGCTCCAAACAGGTGTTTGCTCCAGGAGCACCAGAACATGCATCCTGCAGCAATAAGTGAGTACTCTGGCTGTGCTAACTTAGCAATGAGAAATATGAACAATAGTAATCAAACAAAAGCTCTGGTGTGAGGGGACTAACTACTAAACTGATGAATGACATAGCTGTTAAATTAACTGAAATTGCCTGATCACTTTATTACAAGCCATGTGTTCTATGGTCCTCTCTCCGTCTGTGCCTAGCATGAAACCTGATGTCTTTATCAGGCTCTTGGTGAAGTTGGGGACACCTGACCAAATCCCCCAGTTCCCGCTCTTCTCAATGAACCTGGACACTCCAGATGACCAGATGGGTAAGTCACTTCATGTGTGAAGGCAGCTGGTGTGAAACTCAGAAATATACCAGTTACATTGTAGATGGCTGAAGTTGCTCTGATATTTATGTGATAAAAATAAAAAAATAGTTAGTGTTTATAGAGTGATTATGACAGTTGTTTTGCTGTCTTTTTCTGCAGATCCATTTGTGTGCAGTTTCTTGTATATTATATTATGTATTCATGACATCGGAAGAGCTGTGCTCCGTCCTGCCGAAGTAATATCCAAATCCAAAACAACTGCCGCTGACTGACCATTGTTTATAGTAAAAGATTTTAGACATAAACTACACTATAGAACTTCCCTATATGGTTTAGGTTTTCTGTGTTTCTGAAAGGAAAGCAAAGGTAGGTTTGGTTAAGTCAGAGGTCACACTTCCTTAATGATCGTTTCACTCTCCATTCTGAGCAATCAGTGGACACTGGGCTGGTGCAGGTCAAAGAGAGTAGTGACGCTGGTTGTCCAGTGGGTGGCACTGTATGGCCTTCTCCTGCTGGACAACCCTACAGTGGCCCACTTCTTGGAGGTAATGATGTTTGTTTGTGTGTAATCCCAAACTGTGTGCCGTGAGAGCTGTGCTGGTGTGTCTCATGAAAAAATTAAAGTTTAAAGTTAAAATGAAATTAAAGTTTTCTTTTCTTTTTTCCCACATTTTCTTTGTCCTTAATAATCATTAACAATTTGCCCAAAATTGTAGGCTAGCAAATTGCATTTCATGAACTCACTTCTGAACATTTATGCATACGGTTTTGTACATTCATCCTTTTTTCTTGATACCATTTAAATTGGTCATGGAATGGTACATAGGGGCAATGAATCTAAAGTAAAATAAACTAAAAGTATGACAAAAAACTGATCTAATGAACTTAAAGGCGAACTACGCAGGTTTTTTAGCTTAATATGCAGGTTTTTTTAGGTTAATTTACCTTTAACTTAACAGCTTCAGAGTCATTGGAATGGTTATATGACTTTTTCCGGGTTGAATGGTGGCCGTCTCGCTTCCCCCTAGCGCCTGTGAGCGGATAAACCACCCTTGCAACTTTGGGCCGGCGGGCCGCCCATAAATAGTTGATGCAAATGACAGTCAGTATAATTTTCAAGTCATCAACCGTTAGAGTATAATTCACATTTTATTGAACAAACCTACCAATGATAACAGTATTTCTTTTCAAAAATAAAGTAGAGTTTCAAGACATTTTATAGGTTGTAAAGAACTAAAAATGGTCATTTGTTGAATTTGCAGCATTAGGAGGTGATATAAATTAAATCAAAAGTTATTTCAATCAAAAACATCTTAACAGGCTAAGTTACATGTTAACATAGGACCCCTTCATTGACATCACCTTCACAATTCTTGCAGCCACTTGTGAGTTCTTGGAGAGTTTCTGCTTTAATGTCTTTGCAGAATAGCCTCCCAGAGCTGCCAAAATGTCAGAATAGCCTCCCAGAGCTGCTGCTTGGATGTGAACTGCCTCCCACCCTCATAGATCTTTTGCTTGATGATGCTCCAAAGGTTCTCAATAGGGTTGAGGTCAGGGGAAGATGGGGACCACACCATGAGTTTCTCTCCTTTTATGCCCATAGCAGCCAATGACCCAGAGGTATTCTTTGCAGCATGAGATGGTGCATTGGCATGCATAAAGGTGATTTTGCTATGGAAGCCACAGTTCTTCTTTTTGTGCCACGGAAGAAAGTGGTCAGTCAGAAACTCTACATACTTTGCCGAGGTCATTTTCACACCATCAGGGACCCTAAAGGGGCCTACCAGCTCTCTCCTCATGATTCCGGCACAAAACATGTCTCCACCACTTCCTTGCTAACGTCTCAGCCTTGTTGGGACATGGTGGCCATTCACCAACCATCCATTACTCCATCCATCTGGACCATCTAGGGTTGCATGGCACTCATCCGTAAACAAAACTGTTTGAAAATTAGTCTTCATGTATTCCTGAGCCCACTTCTGCTTGTGAGCATTGTTTAGGGGTGGCCGAATAGTAGGTTTATGCACACTTGCAAACTTCTTGAGGATCCTACATCTTGAGGTTCGCGAGACTCCAGAGGCACCAGCAGCTTCAAATACCTTTTTGCTGCTTTGCAATGGCATTTTAGCAGCTGCTCTCCTAATCCAATGAATTTGTCTGGCAGAAACCTTCTTTATTATGCCTTTGACTGCACGAACCCGCCTGTGCTCTGAAGAAGCGACAAATTTCTTTACAGTACGATGATCACGCATACGTTTTTGGGAAATATCCAATGTTTTCATACCTTGTCCAAGGTAGTGCACAATTTTACACTTTTCAGCAGCAGAGAGATCCTTTTTACAGTGCATGAAAATGCACTGTATTGTTCTTCCAAGGCAACAACAACAACAACTTATTATTATTATTCCGCTTACCACTTTTTCCGTACGCAATTTCTCTTGAACAGTTTAACATAGAAACTTCATTCAAACTTTGTAACGTAGGTATTCAAACGGACCAAGCTGCTATGTCTTTTCAACTTTGAAACTTTTATACTTTTTAAACTATTAAAGAAAAACTTTTTTTAAATCCCCATAGACTTAACATTGCTGATTGTGACATCATAATACGGCCATTAAGCAATTAGAATCCTATGGCAGGTGTTCAGGCCACCTGGATCAACTGCCAGTCTCAGGCTTTAAGCATACAAACTGGCCTTATTAAGACTACACATCCTGTTCAACTGCTTCCTCTGCCAAAAAACTGTTTCAAAATAAAAGTCCTCACTACAATATTTCACTGTAAAACAATTTAACCCTTTAAACTACTGAACTTTTCAACTGTTCAGCCATTGTAACTGTTACTTGTCATCAACTATGACTCCTACCCACTGTAGCTAGTTAGCATGTTAGCATAGTTAGCATGCTAGTTAACATTTTTAACAAAACTGCTAAAAATGATTAGCTAAGTAACATGGTTAGCATAATTAGCATGTTAGTTAGCATAGTTAGCATAACTGCTAAAATGATTAGCTAGGTTAGCTAAGTAACATGGTTAGCATAGTTAGCATTGTTAGCATGTTAGTTAGCATAGTTAACATAACTACTAAAAATGATTAGCTAGGTTAGCTAAGTCACATAATTAGCATAGTTAGCATTGTTAGCATGTTAGTTAGCATAGTTAGCATAACTACTAAAAATGATAAGCTAGGTTAGCTAAGTCACATGGTTAACATAGCATGTTAGCATTGCTAACATAGTGAACATGTTTATCAAAACTGCTAGAAAACGTTAGCTAAGTTAGCTAAGTAGTATGGTTAGCATGTTAGCATTGCTAGCACTGCTATAAAACATTAGCTAAGTAGCATGGTTAGCATAGTTAAAAATCTTAGCATAACTGCTAGCAAACATCAGAGCCATTCCAACTTTCAGTTATCGTCAAATATCTACCTTATACACAGCCATTAAACTATTTGAATATCAACATTCATTAAACTGCTATAAAACGTTAGCTAAGTAGCATGGTTAGCATTGCTAGGACTGCTATAAAACATTAGCTAAGTAGCATGGTTAGCATAGTTAAAAATCTTAGCATAACTGCTAGCAAACATTAGAGCCATTCCAACTTTCAGTTATCGTCAAATATCTACCTATACACAGCCATTAAACTATTTGAATATCAACATTCATTAAACTTCCAGTCTGTCAACAACTTTTAAACTATTTACCTTCAACTTTTAAATGGTCTACTTTTAAACTATCATTAAACTATCTATTAAACTAGCTGTCTATCAACAACTTTTAAACTATCTACTGTCTATCAACAACTTTTAAACTATCTACATTCAGCTTTTAAACAGTCTACTTTTAAACTATCAACTTTTATTAAGCTATGCAACCACCATATCTATCCTAGCATCACCGTAGTAACCATCTCTGTATTATCTGTTTTAACTATACATGATATTTTACATCAACTTAAGCATTTTCATGCACTGGTAATTCCTTGGAATTGCATTTCTAGTTCTTTCTCATATTGCTTGAAACCTGTGGCATGCTTAATAATGTGGAACATAGTTTCTTAAGTAGTTTTCCTTTGATTGGGCTCACCTGGCAAACTAATTATAGGTGTCTGAGATTGATTTCAATGATCCAAAGAGCCCTGAGAAACAATACCATCCATGAGTTTAATTGTGCTTCTTGTCAGGCCATCACTGTAAATAAGAACTTGTTCTAATTATCTGCCTGGTTAAATAAAGGTAAATAAAAAATTGAAAAACAACTAAATAAATGTTTATGACACTTAAATACAATTTGCATAATAATTTGGAACACGGTGTACACGCCAGGCACCGGCTAGAACAAGGTAGCGATTGAGTCTCTCAGACGTTTGTTATGACAGAGCCAGCAAAAAAGAAGCAAAAACCGAGAAAACAGTGAAGAAATTGCCAAAACTGTATAGTTTTTGCAATCAGGCGTAATAATCCAGTCACTAACCAATTCATCTGCTGCAGCTCAACCTTGTTGCTGGAAGTTAGCCTACAGGTACTATTTTCAGGTGCTGCATGATATCATTGTGCTGCTGTGCCCATGGTGTTCCTAGATTATTACGCTGGAATGAGAGTTCCATGTCAAATCAGCCTAGAAAATCGCCACGTTTCATTTTCCGTTGGTCTTATTACACTTTCTAACTTGAGAGGAGACAAGATTTAAATAGGAAAATTCCCAGAAATCTTAGTCACTTTTAAACATGATGCTAGCAGGCGATAAGCTAATGGTCTAATCAGATTCAATGATCTATGCTAGGCTGGAGCTAAAACTGGTATCGCCAGACTCAGAGAACGGCTGGATGAACTGGAGAAAGGTAAAAATCAATTTTTTAACTCAAGGGGAGGTGGAAAATGAGTGTAATTCCCCAAATGGTGGAATATCCCTTTAACCATTACTTAGAATGTTGGCTCTTTACACCATCTACCAACTACTTTCTCTTGTTTTTCCCTTTCTACCATGTCCATCCAACTAGACGGAGCTACTCTATTATGTGTTGGGGAGTAAAAAAATTCCCCAACAGCCCAACTGCAAATTTGGAGCGCTTCATACGCCGCTTCTATGTGGTGGCGTACTGGTTTGGCTACGGATCTCTGTCTGTGTGTGAAGTTCATCAAGATGGCCACAATGTGAGTTTGACAGTGCGGACACCATCATGCCCCGTCAGGACTAAGGTTATGGGCTGCAGGGCTAGTATGATTCTCTTGTGTGACACTGGAGAAGGAACAATTTCTAGTGGTGAAGTCACAGTTCGTTTTAGAGATCCATAATGAAACTTCTAACATGGTCACTTGCTGTTCTCTTGTCACTTTGTAAAATAGTTCCAATGGTTCCATGTGTGTTTGGCTTACGTGGCAGTAGATGCATAATCCTTGGGTTTCTCCTCTTTTTAGCCTATATCGTGAAAAAAATATGAGCTCATTCATGGCTGTAATGTATGGCCTCACATGGAGCTGCTGATCACTTTCTACTCAGCCACCATTCAGTCTGTCATCTGCACCTTCATCACTGTCTGATTTGGGTCTGCCACCAAACGGGACAGGGTCAGGAAAAGGGCAGCTAAAATCTCTACAGACCCCTCACATCCTGGTCACAAACTGTTCAACCTCCTTCCTTCTGGCAGACGATAGGCTACACAGCACTGTTTGCCAAAACCAGCCAACACAAAGAGAGCTTCTTCCCCTAAGCAGTTACTCTGTTGAACACTCAGTAACAGCCCCCACCCTCACACTGAACAAGTCAATCAACACTGTTCTGCTCATCTACCTCATGTGTACTTCAACCTTATGTTACAATTGTATTATTAATACATGATCATTGCACTGAACTGCCTTGCACTATATTTATTTTTAATCTTAAACCTCAGTCTATAGGCCTACTGATATTGCACTTTCAACTGTATATTGCATCTTGCTTCTGTCTGTTGAGGGGTCCACGACCATGGCACCATTGACAGGGACAACATGGAAGCGATCATCCACACTACACACACACTATTTCAAAGGAATTGTATTGGGTAGGCTAATTCAGTTTTGAAAACATTTTTTATAGAGCCATCAAGAATAACACTCTTTTGCAAAAGGTGACGGTAATGTAGGCTATCAAATGATGTCAATCGATTTGTTTTAAATGTTTTGCCTATGCATGTGTAGGCTACATACTTACGGTCTATATCAAGTTTTATTTCATGATGAGACGAATATCTGAGTTATGGGCTTCAAGATTTCACTAGACTCTCCACAACACACACACCTTTTATTTTATTTTTTTATTTTTTATAATGAACTTTTATTTTGACAAACATATCCGGTTGCATCTATCCTCATCCGTAAGCTGTTGTCACTCGATTCACGGAGATGTTTATGTCGGGTAAGATTCACACGTGTGTACTGTCTATGTGTATACCACGGGTTTTTTCACCTATGTGAAACCAAATAGATGTGAAACACTGTAGCCTTAAACTTAGAGCCACTCACACTCACCTTCAGATACAGAGTCGTATCTTGGATGTTGTTTAGGGTCCTAAGTCAGGTCAGTATTAGGCTATTGGCCAAAGCTAACGTTAGCCTACTCAAACAACAACAACAACAACTTGTAGCGAAATAGTCTGATTGTAAATGATACTGTAGTAGCCTAACGACAAGGAGGTTACATTAGGCCTACATTAGTCGACTTAATAGTCTTACGTTATTGTTTTGTGGTAGCCTACTGCTAATCTCAGGCATCAGCTGAATCATTCTTGTTCCAGGATTATTAGATTTATACTCTAGTATATACTCTAGGCTAAGATCTAAACTGATCGATTAGTGTTTACGTGTCTGCTTTTTCACTCGGCTTTCTGTTAACTCTCGATTGCAGAATGGCTTCCCAAGGCGGAGGGGAGTGTTCATGCTGCTCCCATCAACGGGCAGTGCCCAGCACACACCAAACTTTAGAAGAGATGGACTTTGAAAGAGGTGGGTGACATTTGGCATCTAAGCTTAGCTGATTCCTAGTCTGCTGCTGCATGTCACACTCGGTGTAATTGGTGTAACCAAAAACAAATCCCCACAGGAATTTGGTCTGCTGCTTTAGATGGAGATTTGGGCCGTGTGGAGTCATTCATTAAGAAGGGGACCGATCCTAATACAAAGGATAATGCAGGCTACACTTCCTTGGCAAGTGTTTAGCCAACCATATTCCTATATCTTACTCAGACCTTGTGATGCATTCTTTTTTGTCAAATTCACTGAAAGGTCAGCTTTACTGTAAAACATTAAAATTGAAATGTTTTTGGGCTTTTCTTGTTATCTCAGCACTACGCAAGCCGCGGAGGCCATGAGTCTGTTTGCGAGCTGCTCCTGGGTCACGGGGCGTGCGCCAGCCCCCAGACCCGCGGCGGTGCCACGCCACTCCACCGGGCCGCCTACTGTGGGCACCTGGCCGTGGTGAGGCTCCTGCTGAAGTTCCACGCAGACCCACAGAGGAGTGACGACGACGGAGCCACTCCTCTGCACAAGGCAAGGTGGCACTGCTGCCTGGCATACTGGCGTTCAGCACAAATGCGTGCTGCTTGTATTAATTTCCCCTTGGGGATCAATCATTTCCTCTTGGGGATCAATAAAGTATCTATCTATCTATCTATCTATCTATATCTTAAAACTTTGGTGTTTTTGTGTGTGTGTGAGAGAGAGTGTGTGTCTATCTCTCACTCTGTGTGTGTGTGTGGTTGTGTGTGTGTCTCTCTCTCTCTCTCTCGCTCTCACTCTCACTCTCTGTAGGCTGCTGAACAAGGCCATGTGGAGGTCTGTGAGCTGCTGCTGAGGCATTGTCCAGCCCTGCGGACACAGAGGGACAAGAAGTCACGTGCGCCTCAGCATCTTGCGCCTGTAAACAGCCCTCTGCAACAGCTCCTTCATAGCACAGAAGATGATGGGCCTCCCTTGGACTCGAGCAGTAGTACATCCTGTACTGTGGACATGCCAAAGGCAGATCATCCCCCGTAATGGTACGGTCATCAAATGTTACTGAGGAACAGACTTGGAGTACAAAAAAGAGCTCTGGTTCTCACATCGCTCCAGTCAAGACAAGCTTGGGAAACATTTGTATTTGTAGGAGATGACATTCTTTTTCTCATGGGGGCGGGGGGTGTCTTTGTAATATAAAAAATTGCAAGAAAGTAATATAAAAAACTGCAAGGATGGACTTTGTTTAGTTGTAGTTCAAACAAGGTTTAATTTGAGCCAAACTGTAGCATCTACATAAAGTATTGGCCATTACATTACTTATTTATTCAATGTGTTTTCTCCATGATCCTACAGAGGGCGCTCTTCCCTCAGCTATTGCAAGGACAGCTGGTGCATGTGCTCTTTGAGAAGAGAACATCTCCAGGAATCTCTGTGCTGTGGAGACCTGGGTGTGCAGACTGAATAACCATTGAAGCAAAGCCTCGACTATCAGGACATGCCACTGTAATGTGCAGCGCCAGAACACCACTCTGTGAAAGAGATGTTCTCAGGCCCTGTTCAACACAACATGTTCGGAAGTTTATTTGTGATCTGGTGCAAGGGCCATAATGTTTTGTTTTGAAGTGCTAGCTGTAAATCTGGTGTGCAGTGATGAAAATCTGTATGGCATAAATTAGTTATGAAGAGTTTGGGCACAGTTGCATTTCTGCATTTTTGGAATCTTTTGGGGGGAAAACAATGATAACATTTATGCTCATGCTGTGCCTTGCTACACATTGTGTACATATACATAAAATCCATTGGAAACTTTTCTGTATTTCTTTTCAGTGCAGAAACATAGCAGGGGGCTATCATTTTACATGGATATGTTGTTTTGTAGCTGTTAATCTCAGGAAATTAGGATTTGGTGAGCAACAGAAGTGAATCTGGCTCACTGGGGTTCCTCGGCAAGTAATGAGGAGTTTGCAAGCTGGGATGGTTGTTCATTCTTGGTTTACAACATTTTTGAGCGAGCTCCAGTAACACTCTCCAGTGGAACTGTAATTGTATCTATCACAGCTGTGTCTCTCGAGATGGGCTGTGGGGAGAGTTAGTTGCCGGTGCTGTTATTTTCATGCTAACTTCTGCACAGCTGCTCCGGCGACTGTAGGCCTACCTGACCAGTCGCTGTTCTCCCTGTCCACTTCCAACCTTGAGTCTGTATGTCTTCTTTACTGAGGTCCTGTCTGCCTCAGAAAGTGCTGGAAACATTTGGCAGTCCAATGGCGTGTCTTGGAAGTGGACACAGGCCAGTTTTGACAGGGACTGCCTTTCCCCCTCCTTTGATTCGAATGCCACTGCAAAGCGTGGTCGGACTCTTGTTGGGGGTCACAGCTGATGTCTCATCTAATATATAGGTTAGTAGCTGGAATGTAAGGTTATTGAAAGGTCAAGTTATGAAACGGTTTCAATTTCAATAACCTTTTGATGCACTTACCTTCCATATATTAACATCAGCCACTGGTGTGGACAGTCTGAGGGAGAACAAAGAAGATGTATGGAATACATACAGTAAACATTACATCTAAAACCTATAGCCAAGTCATTCAGTTCTTACTCATTTTCATTGCTTTGACTGACGTAAATCAGGCCAAACAGACCTTTACGCCATGAGCTGTATAAAAAGTGGAAGACATATGTAACCTTGACTGGGAAACACTGCCCTGTTTACAGTGAATCTGCTGTCTTGACTATTTACAGCACAATGTGCACAGCTTGGGCCATGATGAAAACCGGCAAAAGCACCTCAGTTGGGAGAGTTCTCCTGGAGGCGGTTTCAAACTGGCAACCTCAACACATGCGCTCAATAACTCAGTTTGCATCACCTTGGCGTCGTGGAGATGCAGCACGCACATACATCATGTGTGTCCTCAGCTGTCAAGAGCAGTGAACCCGAGACATTCTTCACTCCCAGTGTTGATTAGCCATAATAAATCCTTGTTGCCAGTGCAAGAGAGGGGGGGGGGGGGGGGGGTGTGATTGTGTCACCCACACTGAATGTGCTCGTTTTCAACCAGGCACGAATGCAGAGACCTCTCAGACCAATGGTGCAATATGGAGGGGAAAAAACTGCTCATCCTAATGCTAAGCAAACCAGCGCTGAAGTGGGTGAAAGCCTTTTGACGTCACATCGGTGTGTGCACCACTGCACATTTGTCTAAGTAAATGACGAACAAATGTTATTTCATATCTCCTTTCTCTGTGCTGCCACAGAGCCATGAGGAATGCAGGGCCTGGCGAAACGCAAGCACTAATCAATTATGCGCTGGTTGTTGGGAGGTTTATGAGATGCTGTCAGTTGCTTGCCAGACAGGGCTGCATCATCCATGGCCTGTCACAGTTATGATGTGAGGCGGATCAATCCCAGGCAGCAGAGCTTGTGTCTCTGTGCCTGGGATTGGCTTGCTGGGAAATCCAGATTGGCCCTGTGCTTTTCCCCACTTGCCACCCATTGCATATTTTTCAGTCGGATCTGTTAACTTGTTTTTTGGATATTTTGTCAGTGGGAAAAATAAATGCCATTTGCTTAGGTTGTGCTGTTCTTTTTTATGGGAGAAGGAGATGGGGGCGGGGTACAGGGCAGGGAAACTGCACTTGAGTAGTTGGTATTATAGTTTGTGTTAACGTCTAGTGCCCCTGCTCCATTCAGAATCAACCCTGTGCATTCTGTAAACTATACAACACACACACACACGCACAAACCCATCCGCTGTGGACACATTGTGCCCTGATCCCAGTGGGGCACCAGCAGGCCCTCTTCCTGTAAGCTCAGCAGCTTAACTGACCACAATTCTCTACAGCACACCAGCGCTCTGGTCCTTATTAAGCTGCTAATTCCGTGCACCACAGGGAGACTTCTACCTCCATCCATTCTCTGTCAGCCTCTGCCTTCACTTGGCCTTGTCTTTCTTTACTCAACAACCATTTTCCTGTTGCTTTGCACACAAGTCACTTCTCTCTTTTTTCTGCTTCGGTAATAGAGCGGTAGCACAGAGACGTATTTCAGGCCAAAATTAAAGTTTTGCTGTTGACAAAGCTCCCCTGACTCTCCCAAAGCTGTAGACTTCTCCCCTGTAATTTCACAAAAACGTCACTTATTATTGGCTACAGAAAACAAACAGAGCAGAGCACTGGCCATGGGTTTTGGTTGGAACTTTGGGTTTGCTTACCCAGAACCCACCATTATGAGTCCGTGTTTGGATAAAAGCTTCTGCTAAATACTAGTCACTTCATCACAAACATGAAGGCTGAAGGCTGGTGTTATGGTTGCCCTCACAGCAGACACAGAGCTAGTGTGCCATGTTGGGTTGTGAAGGGTGAGCCCAGAGCAAGGATAATGTTGGCACACCATGATGGTGTGACAGCTGGAAGGTGAGGATGGTTCAGCAGCACTGCATGTGCTGTGTATGGGTTTTTTTTTTTTGCCTGGCAGTGATCCAGCTGACATCACCCTTTTTTTAACCCTATCCCTGTGTATTATGCTGATTGTGCCTGTGTGTGTGTGTGCATGTGTGAGTGCGTGAGTGTGTGTGTGTGTGCTGCTCCCATACACGTGCACTAGAGAGACATACTACGGGTCCCTCACCCAATGCATCCATCCTGTTGTATTAGCTTCGACTATAGGCCCTTTCACACTGGCAAAATTGCCGCGATTTTATGTACCAGAATCGCGGAACGACTGTCCCTTTCACATAGACCGAGGCGGAACGGCGGGACAAAGTGTCTCGCCAAATTTACTACCAAGCCCCCTAGACATTTTGCTGAGTTTTTTCGTTTCGCCACCAGTGTGAATGGGTCAAGGCGGAAAGGGGAATCTGGGCGGGCATTTCAATGCTATGTCCAGCCCACCACAGGATATTGCAAATAAATCTAACTGATCAAAAGCAGCAATAGCAGAGACAGCACATTATGTCAATCTATAAATTCACAAAGTCTCCAGTCATTCAATGCCTGCTAGAGTTGACTGTAGCTTGGAATGCAATCCATAATAGGCTATCCTAAAATCCAGCAATAAAACAATTGCATGAACTCATGAGCGTCTGTCTGCCCTATATGTATATCCTCTGATTGTAATGCTTACAGATATCTAGGCGATATTTGTAACATTTATTTTGTATTTGGCCTGTTATAAAATCATGTAGACTTATTGAACAATTTAAACACATTAGGAACCGCAAAGTTGGAGATATGCATAAAGACATTGCTGCAAATTTAAAACCGGATTACTCTGGAATGGCTAACTGTGCAGGGGAATGCTTTAGGCTACACCTTTATGTTCGGTAAGGTCTGCTGTTTATTCTGATATATGGTTTGTCATGTGTTGAGGGAAAGTGCGCGAAGTATTCCACCAAGATGAATGGGTAGGGAGACGGGCGCAAAAAATATGATTAAATTTAAGTTACTTTTCTCGCGAACCGTTTACCACAACAACTAACCACTAACATCGTTTAAAGGCTGAGAAAAAGCTCTTTCGTGTGATACATGTGATGTCTGTGATGAATAGGCTCCTTCGCAAGTAGTTCAGCAAATTTGGGTGGGACAGAAATACCATTACAGAGCAGCAGTTCTGGCCTGTTTTATTATGTAGCCTACTGCTTTAAATGCATTATCGCTTCACTACCCAACACGCGAACAAGAAAGAAAATAAAACAGAAACCAATGTGCTTATGTCGCGATTTCCGATAGGCCCAGGACTAGAGAAAAGACAGCTATGGTAACCTAACAATTAGGATTTGCTTTGCCTACACTGCTGTTTGGTTGTCCCAAACTTTGAGACGATCCATACTCGCATTAACTGAATCTTATCAACCCGAACTGCGATGTTGAGTGACAGGATGCAATGCCTAATAATCTCACTGCCTTCGGCATAACTGCTAACAGTGCACTTAGGCCTACTGTTAAACACCTGGAAAATATTAAGCTGCTGTTTTCTTTTCATGACGAGCACTAGGCCTGGCCTACGCTTGAATGATTTATGACTGAATGGAACGTTTTTAAAGAACTGCTTATTTCGTCATGTGACAAAGTTTACACTAATCATCATCCTCTAATGTATCCTTATGTTGAGATGTCCATTCTCTTTGCCCTAGGCTATCATTTGTGCGCGAAGCATGTTTCAATTAAGACAGTACACAAGCTATTTTAATTGTTGTAATATTGAATTATTTCATGAATAAATTGTACGCACAGTAGGCTACATTGTACGGCCAACGCAAGGGGCAACTCTTATCTTCAATTTCTCTTCCAAATTACGTTTTATTGTCTGAAGACATCTATTGCAAGAATTTAACATTCTAACAGCATCAGCAAAGCAAATGCAAGCTGACCAAAGTGCAGTCGGTTCTCCCGCCATGGTTTTTGAAATCACACACCTGCTGTATCTAAAGGCCCACGCACATAAGGCCTGCTACGACTATCACTCTACACGCCTCCTGTTGCACGTCACAATTTAATTTACTATAGCTGATCCTGCCTCCTGGCTCCTCAAAATGCCGCATCATGTGAACAGATCAGCAGGCCGGCAAATTTTCACCTCGCTTTCAGACACAAAAAGACGGCAAAAAGACGTCCCCTCTTCCTGCAAATTTAGCGGGATCTCTGTGTGAAAAGGCCTTATGAGTGTTTGTCCTAGCTCACACCGAGGAGACATGCAAGCATGCACTGCCCTTTCTGGGGATTGTTATTACTTTGAAACTTTTATTTCTTCTCTTTCTTCTCCTTCTTCTTATAGCTGATGTAACTTCCTGTGAGTGTGTATGTGAGATTGTGTGTGACAGTTGCGTCTTTAGGTTGTTTGCAGGTGAAATGGCACGTGTGTGTGTGTGTGTGTGTGTTTGCAAGAGGAACTGCACTCTGGAGCATGGGGAGATTTCATTGGCGTGGGGCGGTGTTTCCAGGCCGATCCTCGAACCACATCCAGGCCAGAGAATGGAGCTGAGCCAGCCTGCATCTGGAGCTCATTGCAGCTGACGCCACACGACACCAGGAGGGGAGAAAGCCTATGCTAGTATGTGTGCGTGCGTGCGTGTGTGCATGTGCTCGCATGCCTTAATGTTTCAATGCTTTCAAGAGCTTTGCTGTATTTATTATATTCCCCAAACCAGATGAGGCTGAGTATGTGTAAGTGTTCAGATAAAATGAAGGCAAGAGAGGAAAAGGAACCATGACACTGTATAGTCTTGCATTCCTTACCATCCACTTGTGTTATCGAAACTGTCACCTGTTCTTCAAAGATTACCCTCATTTTCACCCATACCCCCAGTGACATGACATGATATGACCCACAAGACCACCCTCCACTAGGGAGATTTGACCTTACTCATCCTGGTACTGTACTATCCTCTCACTGATACGGACACACACGCACACACATACATTATGTCCTTCACACGACTATATACTATCAAAATGAATTTAAAGATGATGCCAAAATGAGTTGCCTAAAAGGAGTTGCATTGTTAAAACACAGGCCACATTTTCATCCACCTCAGCAGGCCTTTACTGAGCACTTCCAAAGCCACCCTCCACCAAGGAGATTTGACCTTGATCATCCCAGGACTATGCCCTCACCAATCTGGTCTCAAATGGTGTTTACACACACACACACACACACACACACACACACCTTTTCTGCACATGTTATACTTGTGTGCCATGGAAAATGAGGCCTAATCCATTGCAGGACTATGGCTGATGCATTTCAGATGGCACACAGTAATATCAGAGCACATCACAGCCACTTGCCTGATGTGTGACAGCACTCCGTTCTGGGGGAGATTCAAACAATCGCTTTGAGAAGGCTTTTTTCCCCCCTCTTTCTTTTTGCGGAGCAAGCTGTTGCCAGAGAGAAAGACTGAGAGAGAGAGAGAGAGAGAGCTTGCTAGCGAGCTAATGAAAACACCATGTGCTATTGGCTGAAAATGAGAGAAACGCTCACAGGGGTTTTTCTCAGGCTGTTGCTTTTATATATGCTGTCATGTGTCAGGCTTTTAGTAAGAGAAAGGTTGTCGCTTTGATGTGGTAAGCAAGCTCTTGGACTCCTCTTGATTAATATCCATTTGAATCGGTGCTAATTTGCCTAGTTGGATGTGAAGTGAAGCTGTGACTGATGAATATATGTTTGTTGAATTGCTGATGTATTTTCCCCCTGTGGCCCTCTGAGCATAATAACCATTCTTCCTTTGATGTGTATTCAATATCTAGCCTGTTTTACTCATGCATGTGTTGTTGTAAAAGCAGTGTTGTTGGATCGATAGGTCACTCTGCTGGGAGTGCTCCATTTCTTATCACCCTCGCATGACTCCCAAACCTGACTCAGTTTTCCAAAGTGAGAAAGTTGTCCCATGGCAAAGGCTACTGCGGAAAACCAATAAACATGAAAAAAAGGAAGCTCTGGTCCAAAGAAGTCACAACACTCTTAAGCAGCCACACTGGTTAGCCACTTTCCTGGCCATTGTTTCTTCTGTCATCCTCATATTTCACATTTTTGGCAGCTGAATTTAACACTCTGTAAGCCACATATCCTTTCTATAATAAGCTTGCTGCTTACAGCTTAGCCATCTACTGTGTGTATGTATTTACATGTGAAAAAGAGCACCTTGATGGCAGTGTTTTGTTCTCTTTCTCTCTCTCTCTCTCTCTTTCTCTTTCTCGCTTTCTATATTCTTGCCTTTCATTCTATGCTTCTTAGTCTTTGTCAAAACTATCATGAGTGAGGCTACAAGGCAAGGAATTTGGACAGCACTCAATTTAGTGAGATTTATTTGGAAAAGCCATGAAAGTTCCCTTGGATCCACAATCCCACTTCCTCGGTAATGAACCACAGTAAAGCCAGAACCTGATGTTATTTCCCTCTGAAATAGAACATGGGTTTTAAACACAGGGCTCCACTATGCCTCAGGGTTCCTATTTGAAAAAAAAAGGCTCACGGGTAAACATCACTGTATAGAGGATGGACTGTGTGCACATTTATTCAAGGTGGATTCCATTCCATGTTTGTTACAGTTTTAGACCCGCAGGAATTAACATGTATAAACAGCAATGTGTGATCAAAGAACTTGGTTTATAACAAAAATCACTTTTCAAGTTACACATTTTAAATTTTGGACCACATTGTTTTAATTAACTATGTGTGTGTGTGTGTGTGTGTGTCTGTGTGTGTGTGTGCGTGTGTGTGTGGATGGATGGATGTGTCTATGTGTGTGGATGGATGGATGTGTCTGTGTGTGTGTGTGTGTGTGTCTGTGTCTGTGTGTATGTGTGGTTGTGTGCATTGTATGACTGGGTGCGGCTGCTGTGTGTGTGTACATGCATTCGTGCCCGGCGTGTGTGTGTGTGTGTGTCTGTGTGAAGCCTGTGAGAGATTGGTATTCGTCTGCTTACTGTCACCATCCTGCTTTGGCAGACCCTCCTGTTTCTGTTAGGAGCCATTTCCTGCAGTGCCAGTGGCGGCGTTGGGCCTGTTTGAACTTGAATTAATCAGGGAAATGGGCACCCGTTTCAAACAATATCGAACCCTCAGATCCTGGCATGGACATCTTTCCTGTATTACCTAATGGATTGTGTGTGTGTGTGTGTGTGTGTGTGTGTGTGTGTGTGTGTGTGTGTGTGTGTGTGTGTGTGTGTGTGTTTCTTGTCTGTATTTGAGTTAGTGTGTGTGTGTGTGTGTGTGTGTGTGTGTGTGTGTCGGTGTGTGTGTGGGTGTGTCTGTGTTTATGTGTGTGTGTTTGTGTGTGTGTGTGTGTGTGTGTGTGTGTGTGTGTGTGTGTGTATGGCTGCATACGTTTCTGTGCTGTGGATACTGCTAGATGCATTGAAATCTAGCTCCTATAATCTGCTCCGCAGAGATACTCGTCCAGAGAGAGGGGGTGGGGATCCCCAGGTAATCACATCAATCTCTAGTTGCCCTGTTGTCTCATGATTGAAGTGCGGGTGGGCCACAAGCCGACCGCGGCTTCACTAGCCTGGTCAATTGGAAACAGTGGGCAGCAAGCCAGCCGAGGTTTAAAAGGCCACCACTCTTCTCCGGTTTAGGTGCTTATCGGTGCTGTTAGAACACGAACGGCTGACTTACGATGACATGAACCCATTAGCGATGGCTTGAAAAAGATGAAATTTTCTCCGATTTTTCCCCTCTCCCTGTTGAAATGTCTTCGCTCCGTCTGGCTCAAGTGGTTAGGCCTGGGTTCTAGAATATAAACAGAGACAATTTGTAGCCTGTAGGCGTTGAATGATTTACCGACAGTTCCATTGTTTAATTCAGTTTCACAACACATCTCAGCCAAAGCCAAGGATGTGGAGGAAACGCATTTGTCTAGTTTGGTCCTTCATTTTGCTCAGTGGAACTCCTTTTTCTGTGGTCAGCTCTTTTTTTCTGAAAAAAAAAACTTTTACGCTGACGTTATATCTTACAAATGTAAATAATATCCTTGGCCGTATATTTGTGATTATACAGTATGTTTTGGATTAAGTACAAAATGTGACTTCATATGTACACTGAAATTCTTCAAATGTACACTCCTTTGTTGATGTGTATTGAGTAGTTACCTTCCATTTTAACAAACCGACTCTCATTCAGTACATAAATATATGACGTGGCATTTTTAACAGATAAAATTTGTTCTCACCCTTAAAAACAAACAACCTTGTAAACCGCATTGAGTATAAAACTGTCTGCTATGCTGAGACACACGCTCCCATTTCTCCCTTTCTCTTTCTCTCTCTCTCTCTTTCTCTCTCTCTCCCCCACCCTGCTCCTTGTGTTGCCTGGTAATGTTTTATGAGGGTGCCAGTAAAACACACATACTGACACTCAGTGCTAGGTCTCTGCCTGCTCTCAGCCTGTGTCTACATGCCTGGAATGTGAGTGTGTCTGTGTGATGGAAAACAATGATCTTAGCCAATGCCTGCATCTATAGAGCAGTCCCAACACCAGTACACCAGGCAGATATGGCTGTTGGGTCATTTAAAAATTATTCAGTTCCATGCTGTCAATCTCCCGCTTTGGATATATGATATTACAGTTCATTTCGCACGTGATTATGACTACATGAAAAATGTAGGCCTACAGATGGTGGTATTATCAATAATGTAATCAGGTATTTAGGGTTTCATCTAGAATGAGAACTCTGAATATTAGGTACTTAGGTGTGCAAGAGGATTGTTTGACAAGAGTAAATCATGATATTGAAAGAGCCTGCTGATAGTCGAGGATTGCTCTAATGTAAAACAGGCCAAATATGTATCAAATGCATATGAGAAACATGTAAAGACTTTTGTTCTGACTTAATGGCTGTCAGCCTGCTATTCCACAGGTGTGGAATGTATGTGCTTTGCTGAATGCTAGTAGTAGACTTGAAATTTCTCACTGGTTTTGAAACATGGGTGTTGTACATCAGCAAAAATCCAAGACATAATAGAGTGTAATACTGTATGTAATTAAACCCCTCAGAGTGTCTGCCTATTGTTTACAATGTCAAAATAAGATCAAGAAATAACATGATGAATGTTTCCATGCCTATAATTTGGCGCGTGCATGTGTGTGTGTGTGTGGTGTGGTGTATGTGTTTGTGAGGATGGCTGTCTATCTCTGTGTATGTCTGTGTGCCTCTCATTGGTTTCTGTAGGGAAAAAAATAAACCTGTTCTTATTGATTATGATAATGCAATCTTCACAAAAGCATCTCTTGACACATGCTATGGCAGGTAGACAAACTGCCCAGAATCTCATACTATTCAGATGACAAATAATGAGCAGTCATTCACTATAAATCACATCTGACTGTGTATCTTTAATCAGTGGGAACACACTGATACAAATAGATGAAGGATGATCTGTTCCTATAGCTTTTCAAGAGCCTCACGTTTCAAGAGATTGTGTGTTGTATGAGAATTCAAATGAGTTGTTACTGTATATGTTCTTCTTTATTTCTTTATCTTGAGGCAGTTTTCTACTCATGATATTTGATATAGAAGTACCTATCTGTTCAATTTCCATCATTGTAGAGTGGTTGATGAATGACAACATATCCCTTGATGTTTGATATGATGATGTAAATGTTTGATATTTTTTGTAGTTCCACTTCAAATGTAGCATATCACAGGAAAACCAGAAACAGGCGGTTGCTGGTGTCACCAAAGACAAAAAAATAGAATGATATTTTAAATTCTGTAATAAAGTAATAAAATCAGCAGCAAAGTAGACATTGTGACCTAATCTTTCGTAAAGAGTGTACTGTGTCATGTGCGGTTACAGGCACAATGCAATACAAACACAGACCCAGCAACATGCTGGCCAATTCACATGTTTGGTCTGCTTTGGGCTTAAACAGGAAACCCTTGACCCCTCGGGTCAAAGGCTATCGGACAAAAAAAAGGCCACCCTCAATCTGCGGGTGAAGGAGGCCCTCAACACAAAGAGCCCAGAGAGTTCCGGAAGCGCTCCCCTCCTCAGGCCTGATGTGATTTGCTCGGCCGGGGAAGGATGGGGGTACTGCTGATGGATGAATGGGGGCTTGTGCTGAGATGGACTGACAGGACGAGAAAAGAGCAGGGCTCTCTCTCTCTCTCTCTCTCTCTCTCTCTCTCTCTCTCTCTCTCTCTCTCTCTCTCTGTCTCTTTTGTCCCTGCCTGTGAAAGAATATTTGGACATACACCATTAAGCTGGTTTTGTCAGCAGACGGGGAAGAGAAAGGCAGTTAGTCCATGCTCTTCTGTCCTAGATGTGGGCAGGCTGGTATGGAAATAGTCCAGCAAACAAATCATGTGTGTGGGGGAGCATTGTTCTTTGGCAGGTCCTTTTGAAATGACACTCTGCATCCATGCTGATGTGTGGTTTTCTTCTCCTTTTGTTTCTGAGGCACGGCGGTCCGAACTTTAACAGTATCCGGCATATTTCTTTACCATGAAAAGAAGGGACCCCGGGAGTGCTGTCGTCTCAGAGCCTCGTCCGTGTTTGCTGGGTCTGCCACAGTCTATTGTGATACAAAACAAAATCAACTGAAACATGCTTTCACTTTTAAAAAAAGATTTGAAACAGAAACACTTTCCCTGACCATCGTTGGTGGGACTGTCTAGGTAAAACATAAAAAATTGACCATAAATGCCTATCTATCTATCTATCTATCTATATATCTATCTGTCTATCTTTCTATCTATCTTTCTCCCAATAGTTTATTGTTTGTTTATGTGTTTGCGCGTGTACACCATATCTGGGATCTTGGCTGCTACTTTGTTCAGAAACCACACCCAAACAGATGCAAATGGTGCAGCCACAATCTCTGAGAACGTCATGTCAGGCCTCCATTCCCAGGCAATCCCTCATTAGTACCTCCTCTTAAGCTTTACAGGGCTGGAACCAGCTCTCTATACCAATAGTTCTGTTCAGCATGGCACTTCTGAAAGAACAGATATTGCACAGACCATACAGACAGGCTGGAGGGTATTGTCTTGTAATCTGTGCAATGCACTTGAACTTCCACAATCCCTCTATCTAAATCTATTTAAAAGTGTTCTAGATCTTCAGGGACTATTCTGCTCTGGCTGAATTCATGACCATTGCCATAATGTCCAATACAATGACCTTTTTGCTGAGATAACTCTTCACTGTACCTCCATTCAAATTATTGTAATTGAATTATAACAAATGAAGTTTAATTCAATTTAGCCTTAAGGTTTTACTCACAAAGGGGACTAACATAAAGATCATAAAGATAAAGGTCTACAGGATATCCAATTCATTTGTTGCCAAATGCATTTTCTTTCCCACCATATGATTACCTTATGACTCGAACGGAAGTGGGAAACTGTTTGAAACTGGCCAGGTCCATGTCAAGGAAATGACTGGCGGGCCGCATTAGCTTTTAAGCGTCAGTGCACATGGTTTGAGTTGATCCCTGTCGCTCATGTGCTCCGTCCTCACATGAAACTCTCACATCTCGAGCAGCCACACATGAGCTGCTTCTAGTGAATGCGGACCTCATGATCATTTGTGTGCATTGTGAGGGAATGCTGCAGCCCTGTATATCCTAGTAAACACTCAGTGGATGTGAGTGGCATCGGTACAGATGGGAGATTGGTTTTATTTTTTCTTTCAGTAAAACTGAAGTTGAACATTTTACTTTGGTTGTACATTATACATGCATTAGTACCACAAAGTGAAACGAAAAAACGAAATCATTTGTTTCAACTGTTTTAATTATGGAAAATAAATTACTCTAAATTGTAAAAAGAGATTCTAACAAGAGTGCAACCTAATGCTTTTACTTTTTCCATCATTGACCGTGTCTCTATTTGTGATTACAGATCTTTAGCTTCACATCTGAATTAATTTCTGATTAGGTACAAAACCCCAACATGATCAATGGTCACACACACACATACAATCATGTATATCAAAGGAAAAGATAACCCCTTCAAAACATCTGAATGACAACCACCACAGATGACATTTCAGATGACCTTTTCCTCCTAATAACCATGGTCAGTTGATCCCCTGTCACAGGTGTCTAAAAACTGTGCATGCATGGTATCCAGTGGTCCCACTCCTTGTGGGCCCTCCATGTGCAACGGTTCCTACAAATGCAGACTTCACACAGAGAGAAAATCGAGGGTCGTCCCAAAAATTCCTGTCATCACCCCCCCCCCCCCCCCCCCCCACAACATCAGCAAAGGCAGTCCACAAAATGCCTGGGCTGATTAATTCCTGGCCCAAGAAAAGTGAGGCATGCGTTTGGGAATCAAGGATCAATGGGACTTCATTTAGCATCAAAGTCAAACTTCATATGGTCTCTACAGACATAAATTATGCTTTTGATTGAAGAGTTGAACCAGTCTACGTTGATGTGGGTATGGTAGCCAGATGGATTGTTGACGTTGATCATGTCATCATCAACGTATATCATTCTATTTTGTATTTCTTTTGTTTCAAACCATCTTCATCCAATCTAAGAAAATTCATTTTAAAATGACCTTTTTTCACAACATTACCTTAATATGACATATACAATTTCTTTAAATACATAATGCATGTAGCCACTGATCAGTAAGGCTTTTCATTTTTGTACAGGAGTGCCTCAATGTTTTTATATTTCTATGATGATTTAGAGCAGTGGTCCCCAAACTTTTTCTTCCGAGGGCCAGCTCACTATCCCTGGCTATAAGAGAGGGCCAGAGACTCGGAGTATATCAGTAACCATAAATAGCTTAGCGCTGTGAAGAAAGGCAGTCTACCTTAGTTGAATATTCCATTACATTTAATCTATAGGCTAGATTTTATATTTATATGTTTATATTGCCATCATGCCATATCAGTGTAAAATGTAGCTCAAATGAAATAATACTAATAATAGCATTCTCAAAACTATAAGCAGGGAGTCCCAAAAGTATATTTTGAACTCTGAACTTTGCATACACAGCTCAAGTTGTGAACAAGCAATATCCTACAAATAATTTAAAGTTCTCAAACTATGAGTTTTATGAAGTGGTGGCAGAAACATCTGAAATGACCACCATTCTAACTTTCACTCACCTGATGAGAACTTTGTGAACTCTGTATGAACATTTGAACGAGTGAATAAAAAATAGATAGATAGATAGATAGATAGATACTTTATTGATCCCCAGGGGAAATTCAAGGTCTCAGCAGCATACATACAACACAAACACATTCTTTAACAGCAGAAGAGTAATTAAAGTATATAATATAAAAACACAACTAAGCAGTAAGGACAGTAGAAGATAAAGGATATGCTAAATATACTAAAATACAAATTATACTAACACTTAATACAATATATAAAAATATACTAAAATACAAATAACAAAATTACAAATTATACTAACACTTAATCTAAATAAATTCTATATCCACATAGTGGTGATTAATAAATCAGAGGCGCTTGCAATGACTGAGGCAGGGACTGAGCCTGTGATTGGTGGTATGGTAAGGTGCTCTAAGGTGCTCTGTGTGAATGAGTGTCATGGTGGTAGTGCAATGGTGATAGTGGTCATGGTGATAGTGCAAAATATAAATAATTATACCAGAAAGTTCCAGAATTATGACTTGAATAGAAGTTAGTTAGTTATTAACAATTAATTGATACATTTTTAGAATACTTTGAGCACTGATGCAGTCAGCAGAGGCCTCTTACATTGTTTGCAGGTAGGCCTACTATACATTTCATTCTGTTTTCGATGGCAAACGCGAAACAGCGCCAAAACAACCACCAGTGGACAAAAAGAGTATTACATGTGTACTGTTAAGACCCGCCATAGAGAATGAATGGGGGAAATCGGAGGTTATAGTTTGACGATGTCGTACTCCCGTGCGGGCCGGATCCTATATACCACGGACATGTTTTGGGGGGCTACCTAAAATGAAGTGGCGGCAGTATCCGGCCCGCGGGCCGTAGTTTGGGGACCACTGATTTAGAGGCCCATTTTTGAATAGCAGCCTGTAGTTTTATTGCAAAAAACCCTTTTGACCCAGGGAAGCGTTCCCCTTTCTTTTTCCTTTAACATATATGTACCGGTATGTTTCACCAAAGTGCCTTGACAGCAGTTAAGTTCATGTTATATTGTGTTTTATTTACTTTTACTATAAAAGATTTTCAACCCGACACTTTCTTGCTGAGTACTCATTTGTTTGTCTGTTCGTTCGCTCGTTTGTTCATTCTTTCTTTCCTTCCTCTCCCTCCCTCCCTCACCCCACCTCCCCCTCCCCCGACATGTCTCTCATTAGTCTTTGTAGGCTTGGTTCACACCTCATTGCCACCTCTATTCATTGCAATATTTGGTGATAAGCCCTCTTTAGTAGGTCAATGGGACCCTTTCAGAGTGGCCTGTTTGCCCTCCAAAAAATAAGAGTCAGGATAATGGACAATTAGCTAGATTTATTCTTTCTTTTTGCCTTTCCCAGTAATAAGGCTCAGGAACCATTTCCTGTTCCAGTGGAAGATCTTTATGTCCTCAGCATTTGAACAGAATTCAGGCTGGAGCCCAGTGTAAGGAGAAAGGAGGGGAAAGAGAGGTATTTTGTACTTTCTGGGAGCAGTTTTTAAAATGTGACACTACAAATTAATATTGACATCAAACAGGGTGCCGGATTCAATTTCAAACTTTCATATATTCCAATAATAAGGTAAAATTGCCTGTATTTTTCATTATTCATATTCTGACCGATACAAACTAAACTTGCTCACCTGTGACTCTTCCACAGTATATTTCCCAAACAACCTAATTGTGTTTCTCAGGGGTGTCAGCAGAGGAGAGAGTATGCTGTCCCTGAGCCTCCATGCTGTTCTCAGTGCACATGATTGGCTTAGGCAGGGTTCAGTGAAGAGTCACACTGCTTCACAGACCAGATGATGTCCACTGGGGGTGTAAGACAGCTAATTACACCTCTGTAAACACAACACGGAGGAAATGAGATGGTCGAAAATGAATCACTGATAGCATCTACTTGTGTCAAGTCAAGGAAATAATCCAGAAGGATCTGATTTGTAAGGCTCACTGCACAAAGGATCAGAGCTGGTGTGTTTTTCCTTGACCATTGGGGCGAACACATAGCACAGAAAACCAAGTGTAATTGATCATCTAAGTCTGCAGCGTGTTCTACCTGTCCTAATGAAAGGTATCTACACTGAAGAACTGCATCCTTGACATTTCTATGATGAGGTTAGTATTTTTGTGTAATAGTTACAAGCCTTTACAAATGTAAAACTATTCTGTTGTGGTGATAAAAAAGTTCCCTCTAAACAGATGAGTATACTATAGCCTAAGTGAAAATTCTTGATGATTAACAACAAGTATCTATTATTATGAAAGCTCTTAAAATACAATGTTTTATTAACTGAAATGTTAACTAAATGTATGGGTTTGTCTCTACTATAAATAATTAGAATTGCAGATAATGAACAAGACATCTGGTAAACATAATTTATTTAACTTTGCAAAACTGTTTACTAAATCTCATATCAATGTCTTCATCAAGCGATTTTATATCACACTCCCTCGCAGACTACAATCCCATAATGCAAATGGTGCTGTTGGGCACTGAGGTGTTTCGAATGGCAGGGGGAGCCAGGTTTTAAATTCGGTGATGTAAGTAGTCTCTGAGCGATGGTAGTAGGAGGTTTCCTTGAGCCCGGAATCTCATTTGTTTCTTCTCCACTTTTGGGGAGGTCGATGGTACGCGCTACAACTCGCCCCGTGATAGTGAAGACTAAAGGCGACTTAAATTAAAATCTAATCTTTGTTGTGGTATCAACATTTCCAATCGTTTTTCAGCCTTTTCCTATAGTTTTAACCCTGAGAACTACTAAATGGAACATACGTTTTAAATGGATTTATGAACCGAACCGAAGGACTGGTCACTAAAGTTGCTGCTATCGGATAAACCTTCTCCAGAACAGAAAAAAAGGGAATTAGGAGGAACTTCTGTATTTCTCTCTCAAGGTAATAGCCTACTTTGATGTTTACCATTGAGTTACAGATATGCACTTGTGTGATATATTTAAATACACGCGTTTTGGTTATACAGATCGTTTTGATCAAACTAACTTTCAGAGCCCATGCATGCTTGGTGGTGCTCGTTTCGCGACTGTTTTCCCTTGTGTGTGTGATTGCACGTAGTGAACAGATTTGTAACTTTGACTACGTGTTTCTTTGAGACTTTGAGGACGGAGGAGACCGTGCTTACCGCCTGTATATAGCCCATTCCTTCATCTCTATTGCGTCTACCAACAAGCGGATGCTAGGATTCATGTTTGTATTGATGGACAGCCGTTCTCTCCGGAGACGTGTGATAACCTGAGTAGGTTGAATTCCGGTTGAGATAACCATTGCCTAGAGCATTTCAAGTGGTCTCCATCAACTTTTGGCGGTGTGCTGCGCGGACGTTTTTCGACTCTCGCGTTTTGCAGTTCGTTACATTTAGCTTTAATTGGAATATTTCACAGAGGCAAATTCATTTGTAAAATGCAATGTCCCTACTCAGCTGCGCATTCAGAGATGCCCAATTGGCCAAGGGCCAGTGGCTAAACTGTTTTATTTAATAACTTTTGCCAATGATACATTTGACTGTTCATCTTACGAATTGAATAGCATCACTTCATGTTTTCCGATTATTCTTTTCCTTAGTCCACATGGCCCCATGGCCCCCTCCCGACGCAGTTCAACCATTTCAGTGCTTGTAGGAGAACAATTGAACTGGGGTCGCGGTCATTTGCATGTTAAATACGAAAACAGAGGGTGAGATTGCCGGGTTATGCAATTCATTTCACACATTAAGCCTACAATCTTTGTCATGTGAGGTTTTTCATTTGGAAATGTATTTTGTCATCAGGTCTAAGTGTCCACACCCGTATGCCCCTATGTCTTAAAAGGATGCCTAGCCTATTGCCAAGATTCATCCTATGCCAGAAATTATGTTTTGACGTGAAATGGCTGCTAATGTTAAAGGTCTATCTACTGGCGTTTGTCTTAAGAAATTCTTCACATTGTACTTCAACCAGATTGTAGGCTACCACTGTTAATGTTTCTTCCAAATTGAGGGCTCTAATGTGCACACTTTGCCTCACTCATTCACTGTTTGCTGTTTGATGGCAGTGCTGGTAATGTATCCAAAGTTGTATTAACATAAATGCAATAATGGAAAATTGCCCTGATGACTACCTGCAATACTCTCTGTGTGTCAGCAAATGATTGTGTTTTGTGCTTGTCATTTTGCAATTGGACAGCCATTGGAGTCCTGGAGCATATCATTGTTTCCTCTAATGGGGCATCACATTTGAGCTTTCCTTTATATCAAATTGCTTTTTTATTTTTGATTTGATGGTTTTTACAATATGCCCCCCCCCCATACTCATTTTGGTTAAATTTGATATAAATCTGTAAAACATGCTTTTTTGTTTGCATGCATATGCATTTTTAGGTATTTTTTGTTGTTGCTTTTATTTAATTTTTGCTTAGAGCCAGATTTGCCAGATGTTATTTTATTTTAGTCCAGTAGTTGAGGTGTTTATCTGTCAACTGGATTAAAATATGCCATACCAGTTACAGCTATCGATGTTTGGAGAGGAATATATTTGAAGGTCTTAATCACAAGTTTGTGTTTGTGGACCCTCTTATGCAGTGTTGAGTGTATTGCACTGGAATGACAATGATGGATGAATACAGTGTATGTACTAACTGCATATGCTGGTAGCCATTGTTTACATCTCGTGTGTGAAGGTGTTATGCTCTTCTTTCTTTGCATGATGCTGGTCAGTGCATTAAGATCCCTTGTTGCACATTGTATGGCTTGACATACACTGTGTATGTATATCAAGGGTATTTTGTTCATACTTGTACATAGTTTGGGAAGGTAGTACTACCAAGGCTTTCCCTCAATAGAACTGGCATCAGGTGGAGAAATAGTGATCTGCAGCACCCACACTGTCTGTAGTCATGGCGTTTACATGCCAGGGTGTAGAAAAATGTGTGATGGAAGCATCAATTACTGATGACTGAAAATGATTGGGAGGAGGAGGGCAGTGTTTGTTTGAGCAGATCTGTGCTCCCATTGGGAACAGTTCCGGAAGGAGGTTCTCATTTTAGAGCAAGGAATGGTGGAGTGGAATTTTGTTCTGCCCTCTAATTTATGGGTTAGAGTTGCCACAGGAAAGTCGCTTAAGTCGTGTTAATAACAGTTTTCCGAAAAGGCTTTTCCTGAAACTTGAAAAGCAAGGAGGAAGTTGCAAGACACAAAAATGGCAACAACAGTTCAATGCTAAAATAAAGCTTGTGACAGTACAAATTATGGCTGAAAGAATAGGCATGTCATTAAAACCGCTCCATACTTGCATAATGCCCTCTGGATTGTAGTGGTCTCCAGATCCTTCTTTATTTACCTGCCAGATGGATTAGGCCTATACTTCCAAAAGTCATGTTACCTTTGCTCTCTGTTGATGATGAGTAAATGGATGTATTATCTTCCGTTTTGTGTTCCCACTCACACATTTGAGCTGTCTTGGAAGAGAGCAGTCATGTTTGTTTATAGCAGTGCACCAAAGTATTTAAAAAGCTGAGTTCTGTGTCTAGAAAGTGGCTTGAGCTCTTAGAGACAACACTGTTGTGTGTAATCCTAAAAATCCCAGAAAGCCCTTTTAAAGAGAAAATAAAAGAAGTAGGTTTTGGAGCCACAGTGTGCAGACCACCCTCCTCCTTTTACCAGTAGAATGTCTGACACCTGACAAGTTTGGGTGGGACCTTTTTCCTTTTTCTAAATCCTAAAAATCCCTCACAGCCCTTGAGCCTGAGCCCCTTTCAGAAGTAAGGTGAAAGTGTGTGTGAGGGGTGCAGAGGAGCAGGCCCAGTCTACCTCGCACCTCTCCTAATAGGGACCCCTGCGGAGCTGCAGTCTCTGGGCTCCCCGCGAGGCAGACAGGCCCCCAGGAGGGGAGGAACCACCAGGGTCAGACCTGCTGTCTCTCTGAAACAAATGCCCACAGCTCAGGAATGCTACGCATGGTCGACTGCGGATGGTAATTAAGGGGCCGGCCCTGGTGCTTACTCTCCTCGGAACATCAGGGGGGTTGGGGTGGGGTGGGGGGAGGGGTGCGAAAAAACATCACACACGCAGGGCTGGCGATCGTTGGCGACTGTCATGGCAATATTTATAGCATCATAATGCATCATCATGTAAATACTTGAAATCAACATTTTGAGCAGTCAAATGGAAATTCACCCAAGTTTTGATTTGAGCTTCTGATTTTATACGTGACCTCTTTCGCCAACAAACTTTGATTATTGTTTTTATTTTGCCCCAAAAGACTAGAGACTTCATGAAGCATATTAAAGCAGACATTTTAGAATTAGGTCAAGAGAGAGATTCTGCTTTTTCCCTACACCAAAACGGCCACTCAGCTATTAAGAAATGAATGGAAAACTCAAGTTAAAAATGGAAAAAGAAGCAAGGAAAAAGATTTCTTTCTTTGCGTCAGGGAGGTTGTGACCATAAGAGGAATGTTCCTGGCTGTGTGTTTATTCTCCTGTCCGCACGACTAATCTGTTGTTTGGAGAACGATAATGGGAGCGCCACAGTGCTATAATGTCAGCTCTTCCGAGACACTTAAGGGAGACTAACTGTTTTAATATGAGACATGCAAATGCCTGGACATGGTATCTGATATGTAATGCAGACACTGTGAGATACTTCAAAGCAAAAATGCAGGCCAGTTGTTAGGTAAACATGAAGCAGATGCATTTGGCCAAGATAAACTGTCAATGTTTATCTTGTTGGACTGAAACTGGAGCCTGTTTCTTTTCTTAAAAAGATGGATATCTCCCTTTCAGTAGTGGCACTATCTCCACTACTGTTCATTGGTACATGATCAATAGAGTTTTAGGCAGCATTCTGTTGTCTCGAGTTTTGTCTTGTATGAGATGCTTTCAGTGTTTGTGATGGCTTGATATTTAAAGCCAGTAGAAATTCACAGGATTCTGGTTTTCTAGTGAGTTGCTACTCAGTTACAGTTGCTTAAGGACATCATTAGGAAGAAAATGAAACCAGTCTGAAATGTTTCAACTTGTTTTTTTCCCCTTTTTTCGCTTTTTGATTCTTTTTTTTTTCATAAATAAACACTTGTGCCCTGTAGCTTTTGGAGGAAGTCAAGTTTGCACTTGTTGTGGAACCTCAGGTGTTTTGTTGGTGGTGTGTGTGTGTGTGTGTGTGTGTGTGTGCGTGTGTGTGTGTTGGCCAGGGTTGTGATGTGGAACTGATCCCGTAGGAAGGAGAACCCCAGAGGGGCCCTGGGGTAAAGTTAGTGAAAAGATCCCAAGCTCCAAGTCTCTGGTCGACAACTGTTTAGCTGTGTGTGACACAGCACTGCTACCCTCCTGCTTAGCACTGCGCTTATGCTGCTAATTGTCAAGCTGGGTCCCTGCAGACACCGCTAATGAAAAGACCTGAAACGCATGCCTCCAAGAGCTCTCTCAATTGGCACTTCCTGTCTGCTTAGTGCAAGGCTGAATAGAGAGCCATTTAAATGCCCCATATGAAGCTTTCGTTATTGTTGGTCCACGTTAGTATAGGGTAGGCAGAATGGAGGGGAAAAAATCATAGTTTTCGCCTCAAAAAAGTTAATTGAAAGCATTTGTGTAAGTTGCGAGTTCTTACCAAAAACAAATTTCTCCAGCCTCTTCCACACGTCAAGGTTACACAACTGTAGTGATTTTTTTTCATTTTTTATGCATTTGTAACAAACATGCATTTGTACGAGTTGCAAAAGCCCCAAGGAGGTTGTCGCTGTAGTGATGCGCACCGAAGAGGGTGTTATTGGCGGCGGACCTGCCTCGCGCATTGCGGTCACCAGGTCCTCCGGGGAGCACAGTTGGGGCTGGCCAGGCCTGCGCTGCTGAGCGCTCTTGAAGACCTCCGGCTGTCTGGCAGATGACCCGCACCGGGGCTGGAGCTGGAGCCCAGCCAGGCACTGGGGTGCGTCACTGCTTACGGGGCCCAGAGCCGGGGGCCGGGCTGCTGACAGGCTGGATCCTCACGGGCCTTACGGTGACTCAGCTGCTGCAGCCTTCCCTTTTGCTGGCTGGCTCTCCTCGATGGAGAGTGAAATAGTGTAAAGACCCCCCCCCCCCCCAACACACACACATGCACACACACACACACCTCCTTTGTGTGTGTGTGTGTGTGTGTGTGGGGGGGGGGGGGGGGTTGGTGGTTCTTGTTTCAATGGAATGCACTGGTGGAAGTTTCTATTCGTGTCAGGCCAAACTCTGTTGCTTCTGAGACACAGCTGGTGTATGGTAAATGCAAAGGTATTTTAGGGATTCTGACTTTTCTTCCCAGTATGAGGGTCGTGACTCAACGAATAGCGTAGTGGTTAGTCAACCTCATGAGGCATTAAAGGTCTGATTTGTGGTTTTCATATCAGCATATTAGGGATGTGCATCTCTATAAGACAATCTGATACATGTCTGGGTCCATGGGCCTCAATGCGATTCAGGGACAATTTATTTGAATGGGTAACAAGTCAGTGCGATTTAATGCAATCTAATTACATTTGTGTAATGTTGGAATTCATATGATGATGTTCTTTGACAAACAGAACCCCCCTGTGACAATTTGGTGAGGACATCTTGACAGCCAGAGAGACAAATGGTGGCAAAAGGTCATGTTTGGGGCTCAAACCAACCGCGAGGTGATGAATCTGTGGGGAGTCTGTGCTGGTGTTTGTGTTTGTTAATGGGCAGGACAAGCAATGGGACACTTCCTCTAGCGAGGTGTCATATAGATGCCTCTAGCTGGACTGGGCTGGGTTGTCCTGGCTGACTGACAAGACATCGAGTTCATTCCTTCTCTCCTCGGAGCCTTTTGAGAGGCCAGGTGTTAATTGCATCAGGCAGGTGCCAGTGCATGATTGAGCGAGCAGGTCTATGTGTCAGAGGTGACTCACCCGGGCCCTCGGCCAGTCCATTCCACACGGCGCTTCTTCCGATTTCTCACCCCCGCCCCCATAGTATCCCCCTGACACAGTTGTGACCACTCAGTTAGCGAACAGTGTGACTCAAACGGAATGCATAACGTCCCTACCAAAGCCGATGACTAATAGCTTCTTGTAATCTTTCACAAAGTCATGGAAGAATCAATGCAAGGAGGTTGATGGATGTACCTCCTTAGAATCTACTCACACTGGACTCACTGAGCCTTGAGCAAGGTTCATTCATGTGGCTCTGCCTTTTAACAGAACACCTTCAGGAGTAAATCTCTTTTCTCATCCTCCCTGGCCTTAGATCAGAAGAGCAACAACAACAAAAAAGTGAGCCGGTGTATTTTCAGGATGGATATCTTTTAATTATGGTGAAGCAACAGATATGCCTTTTGGCTGTAGGAAACTCTAGACTGCTGTGAAAGTGATCCCTATATTATCCTGCATTTTCTGACTGTTTTCCCCACTCCCTTTCTCAAGCCTTTCATTTGCGGGCGTCGTTTGACTGGGTCAACAGTTTCTATCTCTGCAGCGGAAGTCTAACAGCCTACATTGTTATATATTCTCTCTCTCTCAGCAGTTTGAGGAATTATTTTTGTGTGCATTTTGTAGACAGCCGTTGTATTTTAGATGTCAAGCACTTACGTGTAATTATTTTAATGACAATTGCGCATATTGAAACAAGAAACAAGCTTAAGTCCAATGTCGCTCCTTTCTTAATACTCTCCTGTTGGGTCTTACATAAGATATTTGGTCTCTCCAAGTATAGGCCTACTTTATGTAACATCTGCTACTATGAATAATATTAATATGATTGTTTAATGAAAATCATTATTAATCTTGCTCCCACACAGTTCAAAGCATTTTATCTTTTTGTTTCCTGAACACATGTAAATGGCTGTTTGGTAGGCCTTTGTGGGGCTATCAACTCAATCAAACGTGCGTCCTGTTTTTGCTCTTATCACTCAGTGAATGTCAACAGATGAAATGGCGAGCCTTGAATCCTATTGGCTAGAGTACATGCTGTCCATGTTAGCTAATCATATAGCAACGCCTGGTGTTTTAGCTGTGTGCAACCGGCATTCGGCCTTTGTGTTAGGCAATAAAGACTACTCAATTGGAGTCCTCTGGCATAAGATTATGAGGGTAACAGACTTAGAGGTTTGTATCTAGCAGTGACACCAGCCTGGTACATTTGACTTGACATGTCATGTGGTCATTAAGTTCAGCCACTGTTAGCTGATAATCGTATTTGTTCTAAAACTGGTCAGTCTCAGCTCAGTGTTAGTTCTGGGTGATGTTCTTCTGAACCTAATTTCACACTGGGTCTGCCGCTAATTTAGGATGTCCCAAAAGTGTCCTCCCGTAGACACGCCAACCACGTCTCAGCCATGGGTTTAGGAGGGACGTCGCTATAACACTGTCATTATGGCGCTAAACAAAGCAACATGGCATGTCGAGTTTACCCGTTTACATGCATCATACGTCAGACGAGCTAATTTAATTGCAACTTCCTCATGTCTCTCTCTTGTCTGTGTGTTTGGTGTAGGTCCGCCAACACGCGCATGGTCCAGAGTTGATGCCCCTGCTGCCCAGATGGATCTCTCCATCCAGAGCGTTCCCCAGCTGTGAAGCCCACGGCAGGATGAGGATGACTGGGAGCTTGCCACCACCACTGCTGCTGCTGTTGCTGTTCTGGACTCTGGCGGCTCTGGTGTTGCAAACTCAGGCTAGACCTGCGATCACTGAAGAAGGTACTTTACAATCTTGCAAACTTTAGCCTTTTGACCCCATTTACCCCTGATTAAATAGCTTTATACAGTGTTCCAAAATCTCTTTGTAATAATAATTATAAGGTTACGTTGTTATGGAGTTATTTTGTTGTTACTTTGATCAACAGTACTTGCATGACCACTTTGCAAAGGTAACATTTCAAGGTTGAGCATGTACTGTCTATCACTGTGTGTAGTCATTATAAGCATATGAGATTTTCACAGACTTTGTAAGGCATTGTTCTTCTGGTTATTTCTAATTGTAGCGATACTAATCCTCTGAAGTAATGTAATTCAGAAGTCTAACCAGGGAGTGGCATAAACCCAGTGAAGCGAAGTGAAAAGAGAAAGGGGGGGGGGGGGGCAGTAAAAAAGCTCCAGTGAAACTAAATCTGGAAAAATGTCTCCTGGCAAAATTCCAGTGATGCTATTGCTGCCACCTCTTCCCTGCCTGGAAGGCCACGTTTGGGTGTTTCCACGTTTTGAAATGTCAGACGTGTGCTGTGCCACCCACGTGTACAATAAACCAGGGGCATTATAATTATACAGCGTTTAAATAGTGGGGTCTTTTTGTCTCTTCCTCTCTCTTTTATGGTGACTCCTTCAAACAAATTAAAAAGGGTGATATTTATACTTCCTGGGAATAGATTGGGGATGAAATGACTCCCATGTGTAGCCTTAGACCGTGTAAATACCTTCTTAGCTTCTCCTCCTGTGCTCTTCTTTTTGAAATGAAAAAGGTATCTGTTGTGAAAGGGTTAACTGTTTGGGGGCATAAATGAAGTGCTTGAGAAAAGAAACACACAGCCAAGAGATCCTCACCCTGTGACTGTCTTCAGATATCATGTTTCTGGGAAAGAAAAAGACTTTCTCTCGTTCCTCCTCTCTCTCCCTCTCCCGTTCTCCCCTGTCTCTCTCTCCCTTCAAGTGAGTGACTTTCAGTATAGACAAACCTGAATGACAGACCTCCCCCCAAACAAACAAAAAAAAACCCTTCCCTCTCCTCCCCTGCTGCTCTGTCACCAAATGGTCACTTCCTGTGCGTGACCTGGCGTCCACCCCGCTCTCTCTCGGCCCTCTGACACATGGGCTGTTTGGCAAGGCTCAGCTCTGCGCCGCCCCAGAGGCCTCCTGCCGCTCCACCGACAGGCTCAGCTGTCAAGAGCTCGTAAACTCGGACAGGCGTCAGAGAGTGTTTATTTCCCCCTCCTCTTCTCCTTCTTTTCAGAGGATCGCAGGCAAGAGTGTGGCTCACCGTGTCACGCAGATGTCACGTGACTTTAACAGTTGTTTGTCTCCTATCCTGAGTGTCTACTGATTTGAAGTTAGGTGTACTTATTGAATGTATTGAATTGGAGGACTATTTTGTTGACCTTTTGAAAGGTTAACAGCAGATAAGGTGGAGGAGTGGCGACTGGGGGAGTGTGTGTGTGTGAGGGGGTTGTTGGCAGGGGGGGGGGGGGTGCTTCAGGTAGTTGTTGTCTTAAGGAGGTGACCTCAGGCTATAGACGGAGTTGAATAGGCTCTCTGCAAAAGAAGTCATCTAGAGGTGGGGCCCCAGGGAATAGTGTTTCCCAGCGCATTCCTTTCACTCTGGATTTCACTTCCTGTCCAAAGGCACAGGTCTGTGTCAGCCAGGCCTATGTGAGGGGGACATTTTAAAAGAAAGAAATACACACACTTCCCATATGGAGCCTGTTTGCACTTGTTGTTCCCATGTTCTGTTTACAAGCCTTAATATAAGTAAGAGGGCCATACAAGGATAGAACAACTGAGCTGCACTGCAGCAGTGCTTTGGCTCATAGCTCTATCCTCAGCTGCCTCTCTCAACAAACTGATTGAAAACATGAGCATTCTTTGCGTGGGCTCATTAACCAACTTGTTTTTGTTTATTTCCCTAGCACCCTTTGTCTCTAATGTAACACATGTGTTGAAATCGTAACGTCTGCCTCGCCCCCCCCCCCCCCCCAAAACCCCTCTGTTTATTTACGGAAAACTCTTTGCCCCGGACTGCTGGATTTTGTGCACAAGCTGTCCTTGCTCTGTCCTTGGGAAGATGGAAAAGTATTCTGTGCCAGGGCAGGGGACTGCTGTCGTATAGCTGCCGTGCTGGTGGTGGCTAGCAGCAGCAATGGCTACAGCAGAGCCAGGTTGCAGCCCATAGAGAACAATGGAGATGATTCACTGACAGCTGCTGATCTCACCCCCCTGGTGTATATTGTGTTTAGAGAGAAAAGTCGGGAGGGCTGTGAACAAACACCGTCAGCATTCAGAAGGAGAGGTGGGGGTTGGGGGGCCGTGGTGGACACTGCCTGTAACGAGGGTCAGCCTGTAGATGGGTGAATCATGTGGTTGTATTCATTACCACACGCACGCGCACACGCATGCGCACGCGCACACGCACACACACACGCACACGCACATACACATACTTGCAGTTGGTTATTTTGTTTCCTTAGCAATGCCATCTTGCATGAGGATGGATAGATGGATAGATGGATGAGTGGATAGATGGATGGGTGGATAGATGGATGGGTGGATAGATGGATGAGTGGATAGATGGATGGGTGGATAGATGGATTGGTCGGTAGATGGATGGATGGATGGGTAGTGCAACATGTAGGGAAGCATCATAGAACCTCAACTCTGGCTTTGCAAGTTTGCCTCCCTCCAATCAGTAGGATCTAGGTGTGGTCTTCCTGCAAACTTTTATATGTTTATACTTTTATATGTTTGTAGTACTGCTATGCCAAATCCCTCTGTCATTCTCTCTCTCTCTCTCTCTCTCTCTCTCTCTCTCTCTCTCTCTCTCTCTCTCTCTCTCTCTCACACTCTCTCTCACTCAACCATCAATTCAGGTCAGGAAATCCCAGCAGTCATTCTCGCACTGTATTGCTTCCTTTCTTGACGCCGGCCCCACAGTACTCCGTGGCGCCGGTCATTGCAGTGGAAAGGCCCCTGATGCGGCTGTGGCTCACTTGCTGTTTCCTGAGCTCTCTCTTCCTTTTTAGTCCAAAAAACAGCCTTGATCGCGTGCTTTGCTTACTTGAAAAGAATCCGTAAAAAAAACCTCTCTTATGATTTTGTGTAATTAACTTGATTTTCGAGGATGTCAGTCAATTGTTCCAAATGGCTTGAAGAGGGCACGAGAGCCGCAGCTCCTCCAGCTGGGTTTCACTCGGAAAATGTGCTCTGGGATCCGACTTAATCCTATCACAGAGTCAGGAGGATCAACTGAGCCCCGACTTGCTCGTGGAATGCAAGGCCTAATGGGGGCTTCGTGCTTGGGTCTCCTGAATTTAAACTCAAAATAGTAAACATTCAGAGATTGTTTTGGAATGGGCTTGAGTTTCATAAATCCTGAGTGCAAGTATCGGGATGATTTCAAAGCATGTAATTGTGACATTTTGTGTAGCAGACATTTGAACCTATTCTTTGTGTGGACTCACTTTTGGTGGGATTTATTTTACATGACCTTGGTGTTTATAGTGTTTATATGAGCTGTTAATTTGTGACTAACTCAAACACATGGTAGGATCTTTGTAGGTTGACTGCAGATCATTGTTTAATTTTAATTGGTGTACTGTATTCACCTTATTCTGCCATGCCCATTTCAGAAATGTATTTTCTCCCGCCTTGTGCTCAATCTTCCGTCGTCTAGTTCCAGCTAGTAAGCTTCATTGGGATAACATGACAGAAGAGGATGGAGAGGCTAACTTGGGAGGAAACAAAAAATACAATCAGGAGGTCAAATGGCAAGATTGTACTTCGCCACCCAAGGGCATTCATCTTTACGGAGCGGGTAGATGATATGTGGCGGCCTCCCGTATCGTATGGAGATATGTTTTAGAGACAGACTGACCATTCTCAGACCAGTATAATACATAATTGTCAAAATATGTTCTTAAAGTACTTTCTTTATTTTTTTTACCCAAAACCCAATGTATTATCTAATTATTTACTGAAGTTCTAAAATGCATAAACAAAAACACTTATTGCGGGGCTGTATTACAGAAACTTTCTAACTTGCAAATCCTGTCCTATCCGTTTGGTATCCATGGTAACTATGTTTTGTACAGCCGCCAACTCCTAAATAAGCGTTCCTAACTTTAGGATGACCCATAATATATGATGCCAGTCCTCTCGATAGAACTCGCTAAGCAAGCCCCCCCCCCCCCCCCCCCCCACACGTTTGTGTGCAGAATGGTGAATACAGTCTTGTCTCAACTGCATTGACAGACATGTATGTAGAAGATCTGAGAAAAAAGCCCCAGGGTGTAATCAGTATGTTTCAATTATGTAAGAGTTTTTCTTTGAGATGAGCATCCAACATCTGCCAAATCTGTTATCGGTGTGGCATTTTGGGAAGGGCTGGAGTTTTGAAGCCACATTGAGAAGTTTTGGTCTAAGACTGGTCAACAAACTACCTGAAAGTGGTTCTAAAAATACCTACCAAAAACCTTCCAGTTAGCATTGTCTAACATGCTGCCTGGTGTCAATGGATGAGGTAGCTTATAGCAGAGACTTTCTAATGTGGAGACACAGCACTTAAAAAATACTCCATAGAAATGCATGGGGCTAGTTTGTCACGCCAATATGGCCGTTGTCTACACATATCCCACCCCTTCCTCGGCAAAACGTCGACATGTGAATACATTGAGCCAATCATGTGGTGTGATGTGAATACATTGAGCCAATCATATGATGTGTTGTGAAGACATCGTGCCAATCATCTGTTGTGATCTCGCCGCTGGAGCAAGATTGGTGTCGTGAAGCCTTGCGCACGCGCAGTTCGACCCAAAGACTTTGCCCGATGAGTGCCCATAAAACGTTGGTATATGGTATATGGCCGCTGAGTGGAGGGACTTGCCTAAAAGGACTTTGCTTATAGCTAGAAGTACCATCCAGAGAAAGCTTGTCTTACATTTTAACAGGGTGTCCCAGCCTGTAAGATAGAACTAGTGCATAGCCTTGATAGCTAGTGGGAAGGACATGTGTTAATCTGTCCTGGACCTAGCCATATTCCATCAAAATTAATTTGAAGATGACATTATAGGTAGTTGCCTATAAAAACATACCTCAAGTAGTTAATTACCATATGCTGTTACTTTAAGATATCCTAGTCAAAAGGATGTAGATGTAGGCAAGACTTTTTAATATTCGTAGCCGTGAATTCTGATATTCGTAGCCGCACAGTATGGACATTAACCCAGCCTGTCACACTCTCTAAGCCTTGTCAACACAGGACTGTGACAGACGCACAAACCCTGTATCCATCTGTGCTCCACATCAAAGCGACAGGCGCATTTACAGAGCTTTTATGGGATGTTTTTATAGTGTGCTTGTGGCCTGTTTAATAGCAGGAATGTTGACAGAAGCATATCAGCGCAGTGGACACCAGGCTAGCTGTGAGAGGGAGAGAGAGGGATGAGGAGAGAGAGAGAGAGAGAGAGAGAGAGTGTGAGTGCAGAAGAGAAGAGAAAGCAGAAGGGAAGGAAGGAGGAAACTGGACTGCTAGTGTGTAGGAGTTTAAGGCTATGTGTGCCTTTTCCCTTTCCTGGCTTCCATGTTTCTCTCTCTCTCTCTCTCTCTCTCTCTGGTTTTGTTTTTTGAGGAGAAAGTTGATCCTACCCCCTGGCCCCTTTTCCTGCTGGGATTAAGGGCCTGTCAGGCATATGCAATCCAGGAAATACCTTCACTGGGCCCAGCTAGGGTTACCATGGCAACTCTCCCTGGAACCTGCCACTTCAAGCTGCCCCCCCCCCAACCTTCTACCCCCTCTTCCTCTCTTTTTTTGCCTTCTCTCGATCTACCCTGCTTCTTTTGGTTATCTGTGTGGCCTTCTATTGTGGAGTCGAGGGGTCTTTGTGTAGGTAGAGGCACGGAGTGAAGAAGGGGGAGGGTTACTTGAGGAGGTCGACCAATCGAGAACTGACGTTCGGTGGCCGTGCCTCATGCATGTTACATCATATGGCAAGAACACACACACACACACACACACACACACACACACACACACATACATACTCACACACATCTGTTGCTCTTGCTCTCTCTTAGCCTCTCCCGAAATAATTCTGCTCACTTAAACTTTTTGTCTAGTCGTTAAGAAAATACCTTTTGTAGGTTTCTAAACCAGAAGTGATGGCAATGCCATTATCTGACAAGACTGCATTTTTCTGCAAGTAATCTCAATCCCATGCAAGAACACTTCCTCTTCCTTCACCCATCCATTGCACCTCTTCTTTTTCCCCTTCCTCCAAGTAATTCTACCTCTGCTATAACCCAACTTTATCATTGGCTATTATTTGAGACATGTGTAATTGAGTTGTTCTGAAGTTTTGTTTTGTTTTGTGTTGAAATTAATTTGAACATTGTTCAAGACCATGAGAATTGCCCAGGTAGCCCAATACATAGTGCATCCAAGCAAGTACTTTATTTTATGGCATGTGACTTGCAGGCCTTCATCCACACTTAAAACTCCCTTCCTTTCCTATCAACCTGAGGGTCCGGACCATGAGGACTGTAGCCTTGTTTTTGTAGCAGTCAGACAACAGCTTGGTGATAGACGGTGTGTCGGTCTAATTGGTTTACCCCACCTCCCATGCCTCCTCCTCCTCTCCCCCATCCCAACCCCCCGAGATGGCATCATCACTGTGTGTGGGGGTGGGGGTGGGGGGGACTCAGGTGGCCGCCTCCAGTCCCCCCTAAACCCATTTATCGTAATTAGATTTGGTCTGCCCCTCTCGACTTGCTCCTCGCCAGCTTGGTGATTGGCCTGTGACTAATTCGGGGTCCAATCGAATTTTGCGAGGACTGAGTGGAGATGATTGGGGCTGAGCTGCTGGAAAGGTATAGCTGCGTGGTCCTGGCATAAACACACAAGGGCCCAGTTCCAGCAAGGGGATGCCCGTCTGGAAAAAGGGAGTCAGAGAGCAATAATGGGAGAGAAAACACACTTGCATATTAACGTCAACCAGATTTGTTGGGAGTAAAGAATTGTGCTTTGTGAATTTGTGACTTGAAAATCGCTTGAAAATTCACTTAAGAAGCTGGCTTGTTCTTTTCCATTTCCTCTATTGAATGAAATAAAAACTATACTACCTGGCAAAAGCTAGCAGGTGACAACAACCAGATTTCAGTTGCTTCACGTTATTATCTTGAACTAGACAATATACAGAGTGGAGATCTCTTTGGTGTTACTCCAGTGTTTTGAATGATTTTGTTGTTTGTCTTTATATTTAGAAACTTCAGTAATATTTCATAATTACATTTTTTACAGAGCATTCCCCCCCTGGGCCCATCGTACAGCCAGGCCTGCCAGCCAATCAGACTGTAGCGGTGGGCAGCAATGTGGAATTCGAGTGCAAGGTCTACACCGACCGTCAGGCGCGCATCCAGTGGTTGAAACGTGTCGAGGTCAACGGGAGTGACGTGGGTCCTGGCGGTCAACCCCTCATCCGCGTCCTGAGGGTAGGACGTCTCGTCTTGTCTCGTCTCGTCTCGTCTCCTCATCAGGCCTCTGTCTCATGCCTTTAGCTGGTGCTTAGTCATCTGGTCCAGACTGTTCTAGCTCAGAACATCTCCAGTGTGGGCAACAGATCACAATATCATCCAAGATTAGTTGAGCATTGTCTGTTTCTTTGGAAAAACTGACTGGCCTTTTGTGGCATGACCCTGGGGGTATGCCCAAGCACGTGGTTTAGGGACAAACCTGGGTACGTTTGCTCAGAGTAAGTGGTAAACCACCTAACCAAAGAGCCCTATCACTTTATTCTCCTAGTGAAACAGAGCTCTTCTATTTGGTGGTTTACCACTTAAACATGAGTTAACTTACCCAGGTTTGTCAACCCACATAGTTGGAATCTCCCTGTCGTGCTTCAGCTATTTCTAGTGCTGATGCCCTGAGGGCTGGCTTGTGTACAACATTCAGTCAAAACAAGATGCTTCAGATACCGAGGATGGGTTGCAGAGCATATTGTTTACACATAGCTGTATGTACTTTTGAGTGGGTTTCTAAGGAACCATCAGTAATGAGAGAGAAACAGTGGGTTGTGTATTTAAACAATAGTGTAAACAGTTATACGGTAACATGTTAATACTCTTGGTGTTAATGACACTTGCTGTAAGTGACCTCAAGGAAAATTCCAGAGTTGTTGAAAGTGCTTGGACACTTTTTTACATCTGGGAATTTTCTTACTCGTACCCCCCTGTCCCTGTTCCCCACCAGCCTAATAAGGATGTTCTCCTGCCATCCAGTGGCATTACTTTCGCTCCCTCGCTCTTCAAAGTTGCCAGGCAGAGTCCGCCCCGTGTCCTGTCCTGTCTGAATTCCTTGGCCACTGCCACTGTTTTGTTTTGCTATTGCCCTCATGAAAGCCCCACCCCACCCCTACCCCCTATTAGCTTTGATTTGCATGGCCATTTTAGTTATCAGAGTATATTATAGTGAATGAGTGAAATTGAAAGGATTGTCCTTTTAGCCCATTGTCTTTTAATCAGATTCTTTATGCACAGCAAGAATACATACAGTACTTTCTTCTCTACACTGTTGTTTTTGTTTTCCCACTGACGACCTTCACTTGGAATCTTTTCAGACCTCCGGACCCAACACCACTGAGAAGGACTTGGAAGTCCTCCAAATAAGGAATGTGTCCCGGGAGGATGAGGGGGAGTATACCTGCGCTGTTGAAAGCTCCTTGGGGCGTTTTCATCATTCAGCTTGGTTAACCGTTTACAAAGGTGCCTGCTGGATTTCATTCTGCAACCCTGGTCATGTCGCATTAACTTGACAAATTGAGTTCTGAAATGTGCTTAAAGCTGAAGTCCATTCCAATAAGTGTTCATGGGTTGCCCAACAGAATAGACATAACAGCTTTTGTTTATTGACTTTGCAACAGACCTGACGTCCTCTGAAGATGACGATGAGGAAGAGGATGAGTCGTCATCTGAAGAGGCCAAGCTGTCCAGTAGCCAGAAGTTAATGCGTAAGTGTTGCAACTTCCATCACTTCTTACCTTATTTTAATATTCAAAACTGAATGACCTGCATTGTGTAGCGCCCTTTAGACATAACAAGCGTGCAGGTTTATTCCATTGAGCTTTAAGTGGAATAGGGAAGGGGCCAAAAGTCTCTTTGATGTTAAAAATCTCTCAAATTCATGTCATAAATGATTTTGTTACCATCTGGAACTGAAAGTGATTAGACTCAAACCAACAGTGATTTGTCTCGGTTCTCAGCTTGAAGGTAAAGACAGGCCAGACTCTGTGACTTGCTGCCCATGCGGCCAGTGGTCTGGCACTGGAAACAGCGCTCTTGTGACTCATAGCAGTCACGAGAAACGACCTCAGTGAAAAGGGAAAAGGCTCGGGAGAGAAAACGGAGGATTAGTATTTGACTCCCTAGAGGGTGTTTTATGAACGCGGGGGGAGGGGGGGGGGCAGCAGCCATGTCGGGGCTGAAACCACCACCCCGTCTGGGGCCTCACACCGCTAGCAGGGGCTGGTTGTCGTTCAGACTGTGACCTTGGATATAGAAGGTTTTTTTACAAGCTCATTTCTTTCACTGTGAGTGCTTTTATTAAGTAGTGTATCATTAGTTAAGTTGTCAGTAGTGTACGTGATTAATAATAGTGTGGTGGTAGTCTGTCTGAACTCAAAAAGGGCCTTTTTCTTTCACATTAGATTTGAAAGGCCGTTGGTTGAGAACTTTACCTCTATTTTTTTTATTCTCTTTACTTACATAATGACACTAAAATATGACCACTGAAGGATGCATACATTCATGTATATTTTCAACAGTATAATAGGCACAGTGTTGAGTGAGTAATCTTTATGAGTGAAAAAGTTGAGCTTTTGCACACCTCCTTGGGACGGGTGCGTCGGAGAAGGACCACAGGGTCACCGATATCAAAGGAAGTAGGAAGCTCCCGCACATTGTCTTCATTTGCAATTGTAGCTTTTTATTGCAACGTTTCGGTCAGATGACCATCATCAGGCAATTGACTGAAACGTTGCAATAAAAAGCTACAATTGCAAATGAAGACAGTGTGTGGGAGCTTTCTACTTAATCTTTATGAGTGCCATGAGTAATCATCAACCCATCGCTCCTGATTTTAGCGATGCCCCCACAGTGGGCTCAACCGGAGAGGATGGAGAAGAAGCTTCATGCCGTCCCTGCCAGCAAGACGGTCAAGTTTCGCTGCCAGGCCAGTGGCAATCCCACCCCAACGCTGAAGTGGTTTAAGAATGGCAAGGAGTTTAAAAGGGACCAGCGCATCGGTGGATTCAAGGTGAACCATGGTTTCCAAGTAGCTGGTGACCACCACGTGCATTTTTGATGTCATTTAGTATTTAAAAAAAAAAACGCTCACAATAATATGATTTGTTTTTGTCTTGGGTACATTTTGCACAAAAAAATACACATTAAAAAAACTGTAGTAAGTAGCATGAGAGACCTTTGTATATTTAATGTTATGAAAAGAACAGCATTGCCTCCCAGTAAAAATTACTCCTGGTGCATTTATCCATTTCACATGTGCAGATGTTTGTGTCAGTTGCACGTGTTCCACCAAAACACCAGGATCAGTGTCCTTACATGGACAGGCCACAGGCTCACCCTTGCGGACAGACAGGTAGTAAAGGTGAAGCCAGACCCCATAAAAAGGAAGTTGTATTTGGTTAGACAGGCCTGCTTCAGGGCCCGCTTTGTTTTCTCAGTATTCGCAGTGTCCTGGACACACTTGCTGCTTGTTTGCGTGGAGAACAGCTGGTTGTGTTTTACTGCAGAGTATTCTCTGTGCCCAGATGGCTAGTGTTTCAAAAAACCCAGCAGGCCTGATTTGAGTCCAGCCATAAGCCTTCAATATGCATGTTTTAAGAGAGGTTATTGACCATTTCGCAGCTGTGAAACCGGTTGTTTGCTCATAACCCCCCAAAAAGACAAAGAAGTAAGGATTGGTTTAAGTCTGCAAGCTTGTGTACACTGCACATGGTGTTTTGTCCTATTTTAGTGTTGGTTGCAAGCAAGTGTGTGCCTATAGTCGTCCTTCCATCTAGCATTCTTCAACAGTCTTGATTCACTGTATGTACAGTAGAACTTAATGTCTGATATTTAGTTGTGTCCCCAGACGTACAAACAGGTTGGGCTAAAGCAGGAGGGCTAAACCCCAACGTACTCCCATGCCTGTAAGGTCATGAAATGTGCAGTGTTATTCTCAGAGCGTTCAAATAACAGGAGGGACAGAACATGCACAGAGAAAAATTATTAAACGGTTATTAAACAAAATTGCAGTCAGACATGAAGTCAAATTTTCCACTGGTTAATTATTGCTGGTAATGGAGGCGGTCTTTTATTTTTTTATTTTTTGCCTCGCGTCACTGACCTCAAGCACAACTGCTGCTTCCAATCATAGCAGACGTTGTTTTAAGTTTCCTGAAATCGTGTTAAAAACATGGTGCCAACTCTGCGTTCACAGACTTCTTTTCCTCCTGCCTCTCTCTCTCTCTCTCTCTCTCTCTCTCTCCCTCTCTGTACTGGCACAATGAACGTGTGAGAGCGCCCAAGTGAGGCCTGGTGCTGTGCCATCCAAGCCCTGAATAAGGGGAGCGTGACGTGGAAGCAGTGGTTGTTTTTTCCAGCGTGTGCAAATTGAAGACATATGGACACTGATATGCTCGCACAGACACACTAGAACACCTTCTCTCTGTCTGTGTACGTACTCAACACTGATTATTTAGCACATTTCAAAACTCACTATGTGTACTGGTCCCATAATAAAACCTTTTAGGCCAGTGCTGATTTCAGGGTCTAAGGCCCCTCCCCCCTCACACTCACTATCCTCAGCATCTGTGTTTCCCATCAAGGTGTTCTCCTGCCTTGTCCTGGACAGACCCCCCCCCCCCCCCCCCCATTCTCCACCTCCCCCCACCCCCCTTGCTGCCCCCCCCCCTCCCAGCTGGGACACATTACAGTGCTTCCTCTCGACTGTGCCAGTTTCCCCTGTTCTGGACGTTCGCTCACGCTTCAGTCAACCCCCCCCCCCCCCACACACACACACACACACACACACACACACACACACACACACACACACACACAGACACACACACTCATACCCCCCACCACACATACACACACCAAATTCCCATCTGGACTCTGTTTTCTGCTATGAACAGGCTGAGGCCTCCATTGGTGGTGGTGCTGGTGGTGGTTGGGGGTGGAGGTGGGGTTTGTGGTAAATGGGGGCCTCTCTGCCCAACCCCCTCTCTTCTCTGAAGCTATGCAGGGGTCTATTGTTGTTGCATGTAAAATCTTAGGTGTATTGCCTGTGTGTGTGTGCATATATTAAGTGATGGGGGTGTTGAGGAAACAAGGCAGACTGTATGCATTCAGTGAAGCAGGGCACATCTGGAGCAGCTGTGGTCTCTCTCTCGTACACACACACACACACACACACACACACACACACACACACACACACTTGAGTGTAATGAGTATAAATTTCAGTGCCCAGTTAGATCACATAGGGTCTTATGTGTGCCATTTCCGGTCTACTGGAAATGGACGTAGTTACTGTGCAGCGCAGAACACCAGTCAAGCTTGTAGACATTTACAACATTAATAAGGAAGGTGTGTGTGTGTGTGTGTCTGTGTCTGTGTCTGTGTCTGTGTGTGTCGGTCGAGATTACAGGCATGTGATCTTAAACAATGTAAAAGAATTTTCAAAAATATTTGATGGTTTACAGTGAAAAATATTGTTACAACTATGTGTTACAACTAAATGTTACAACTACAATTATTTCTACAGATTTGTATCTCAAAAATTGAGCTGATCACTTGTGAATGTGTATATCTTCTGTGAATAATTCATAATATTCATCTGTTCTTAGTTCTCATCTTGTTGAATCATCTGGCTCTGTTTTCCTTAGGTGCGAGAGCACATGTGGACCATCATCATGGAGTCTGTAGTGCCCTCAGACAAGGGGAACTACACTTGTGTGGTGGAGAACCAGTATGGCAGCATCAACCATACTTACCAGCTGGATGTCGTAGGTCAGTACCATGTTGGTTAGCTTTATGGTAACCTGAGGAAACAATAAGACTTAAGACTTGTCTTAAGACAACAAGACTTGTATCATAGCAATGTACTGAATAGAATAGAGAGGGATAGAAAATGTGTTTAAAATGATTTGTGTCAACATGCAGCAGCATCAAGTAGAACAATAGTCAGACTGTTCTAACACACCCATGCAAAGTCGGCAGTGTGTGAGGCAGGTGATCAACAGGCAGGTGATATGAGGCCAAGAACTAGATTCACCCACACCAGCCTGTGACTGAGTCACATTTGAATAACCCAGTCAAAATCACACCCCATTGGCCCGTAAAGCCTTGCAAGATATTTCTGAGGGCACGACATCACTCCAGAACCCCGCCTCCACTGATTGGTTTTGATACCACGCTTTGAGAGCAGGCCTAATTTGCCCACTCTGAAGGCGCCGCGGTCTCCACAATCAAAGAAAAGCAAAAGCAAATCGGAGTCTGAACATTTTGTTTCCATGCCAAAGTTTTCTGCTTCATTACCAAGGCTTGTATTTATCAGGCATCAGAATGAAGGGGAGGGTTTTTTCCCCCTTGAAAGCAGCTTTTAGCCTCTGGACTTCAGTCAACATATTTAACAGTTCCAACTGACCCAGGGGCTGCTGCTTTGACTTGCAGTCGTTTCAACAAAATGGCGGCAATTATCCTCACAGAGACTGGACTGGATAAGTAGCCTAATTCGTTTGGGATCTGTTATGAGTTGGGCCATGAAATTGTGGTCTCAGTGTTGTGAAGTGATTTCAAGTCTGAGGCGTATTAGGCGAAACTCAAACCAGGCAAATTGCAGTACTTATAGCTGTGATACACCTTTGATATGCTTTTGAGTCTTTTTAAAAGACTGTGTGTGTGTGTGTGTCTGTGTGTGTGTGTGTGTGTGTGTGTGTGTGTGTGTACAGAGCGCTCTCCTCACAGGCCCATCCTACAGGCTGGTCTTCCAGCGAATCGCACTGCGGTGGTGGGTAGTGACGTCGACTTTGTTTGTAAGGTCTTCAGTGACCCCCAGCCTCACATCCAGTGGTTGAAGCATATTGAAATCAACGGAAGTCGTTATGGATCAGATGGCTTGCCATATGTTCGGGTGCTAAAGGTATGTAATCTGTAACGCTGAAGACTGTTTGTGTGAGCTTCTTGCCAATGTTGTCTTCGGAACCAGAGCATCATGTGACCATATAGTACACACTTGACATACAGAAGAACATTGTGAGAACATACACCCCCAGTCTTGGCTACTGACAGCACTATACAGCTTTAACTGTCCAGTTTCTCTGTGTTTTTGTTTGTTTGTGTATTTGTTGCCATGATGATATTTATTGACTGCCAGATTCTGTGACCAATACCTGGCCAGACGTACCTGCCTTTGACGCCTGTTTTCCTGTTTGCAGCATTCAGGGGTGAACAGCTCAGACACTCAAGTGCTGACACTCTACAATGTGACTGAGGAGGAGAGCGGACAGTATATTTGTAAAGTGTCCAATTATATAGGCGAGTCCAATCAGTCGGCCTGGCTCACAGTCATTAAGCCACAGGCCCAAGGTAACCCTTCTACAGGAGCCCAGAGGGGTCATTGTTGGAAAACATTTGAGAGAGATTAAAAAAAGAGTCATAGAAACTATGATAAGTATGGAAGGATATGAATAAGCTTAATTCTGATTCCTGACTCCATTCCCTGCTCACTTGATTTTCCTTCCTGTGGATGATGCCATGGAAAAATCCCAGCAGAGCCTATGGGGTGTGTGTGTGTGTGTGGGGCGGGGGGGGGGGGGGGGGGTGGGTTCTTTAGTCCATGTTTCCATTTGGAACTGTGTAGGTCACCCATTTACTGAAATGCGGTCGGCGAGATTCGTAGCTCTGCTGGATCAACTTCCATGTGGCCCATCTTGTGCATGTAGAGATGGACTGAGGGGAATACAGGCTCCCATTCCCCTCTCTTCCTGATCTGCTCTCAGATATGGTGACGGGTCTACGCAGGGTGAAAACGTTGTGCTCTCTATCTCTCTCCTCAGCTCGCATTCCCCCTCCATTCCAACCTCCGGCACTAACTATGTTTATTGCAGGGACGGTGCTGCTGAAGCTGAACCTCTGGGGTGTATTCCAATGGTGTGCGCGTGCGTGTGTGCGTGTGTGTGTGTGTGCGCGCGTGTGTGTGTGTCCGTGTGTCCAGGGACTTGAGGCATGTCGGCAGCCATCAGTCCTCCCTCTTATCTTGCTACATGAACCTGCTCTTTGCTGGTGTCCTTCCTAACTCAGCCCTTCTCTCTCCCTCTTGGGGTCTTCTTTCTCTCTCTCTCTCTCTCTCTCTCTTGTGGGTCTTTTCCTGTTGTTCTCTTCTAGACTGCTGGCCTTAACACCACGGACAAGGAAATGGAGGTCCTGCAAATAAAGAATGTGACTTTTGAGGATGCTGGGGAGTATACCTGCTTGGCGGGAAACTCTATTGGGCACTCTCACCATTCTGCATGGTTGACTGTCTATGAAGGTATCTAAGGTTCTTTCATGGTTCCTTTTCCTCCTCTGTGCCCTCTGCCAAACTTCCACACTGGCCTCACCGATGTTGTCACACTTTAGAATGGAATGCAGCTGACAACAGCTTTTTGTTGCATTTTAAAATCATACATTTCTGTATAACAGCAAGCTGCTCAACTGCCTGAGGTGACATTGTCAGTCACACAGGAATTCTTTGCATTCAGCACACAAACGCACATGCACAGGTGCACATGCACACACACACACACACACACACACACACACAGAAATGAAGAGGGCACCTTATATTTATGGCTATAACACCTATAAGATATTTTAATTACTGGGAATATCTATCTCCTTGAAGCTAATCCTGTGTGTTAGGTGCAAGAGCAGTGCAGGTCAGTGTGCGTTTCTAAAAATGTCTTCTTGTCGTCATCCCTGCTCCTTTACCTCTGCATGGTCTCTGTGCATTTGCTGTCTAATGGGATGGCCTGTGACAAGACAAGACATCCCTCTCTCCTCTCTGCGCTAATGAGATCAATGCATGTCAAATACTGTCCTACCAAAATGGGCCATTGCTGTCTCTAAGAGAATGCAAGATGAATTTGGCCTTATGTGGGGTTTGGCATTGGGCATTGAGCTTTACTCCAATACATTCTTCTTCCTCTTTATATAAAGTCCTATTATATATATAATCAGTGATGATACAGAATCTTGTGTTTGGAATTAATTTCAGTTGGACAAGAGTTCCAAAGAGTGTTTCAGTGCAATCTGCATTTTACTTGTGAAATGCAAATGAAATAATCTTTGAGTTCTTGTTGATAATCCAATGTTTTGCAAGAGTCTGTGCATTGGGTGCTTAATATGTTGGATTATCATTTTGCTTGTCAGTCATACTCCAAACACAAGCCGTTGTTTCCGTCTATTTCTAGTCTTTTCTGCAGCATTTCTAAACATAACTTATATTTGTCATTTGCACATCAGTTTTAGTAGAAATCCTTTTCTATTTATATTTGGTGTCTACAGATGTTTGTATACTGTTATCTGTGTACAAATATAAATTCTATACATTAGAAATGAGTTATCTCTGTGTGCGTGCATATCTGTGTCTGTGTGAGGGATACCATCTAGGTATTTAAAGTAATCATCCACTGTAATGATTACACTCATTAAGAGTCTTGGTTGTATTAGCTTGGCGTGTGGCTACTGGCGAGTGCCGTGCAGCTAACTGTGTTTACTTCTTCTGGATGAAGCCGTGCCCCCCTCTCCACTGCCCAATCAAACCTATCTGGAGGTCCTGATCTACTGCGTGGGCTTCTTCCTCATCTGTGTGATGGTGGCCATCGCGGTCATTGCCAGGATGCACAGCTCATCCAAAAAGAGCGACTTCAACAGCCAGCTGGCCGTGCACAAGCTGGCCAAAAGCATCCCTCTGCGCAGACAGGTAACAGAAAGTAGATAGGGGGTTTGCAAACTCTTACTCTTTCCTTCTTCTCTCAGAGTAGCATCTCAGCCTTTGCCAGATATATTTTCATAAATCATTTGATGTCATGTAGACTATGCAGTAAAGTGCAGTGAAATGTCATACATTTGTTAATAAAATGACCTTTAACCTCACATTGGCTCATGAAGACGACAGATTGACGAAAGACATTTTTTGCTGTCTATGCCTTTTGAGGTAAGTTATTCCATTAAAGGTGCTCTAAGCGATGTCATACGTTTTTTAGGCTAAAACATTTTTTGTCACTTACAGCAAACATCACCTCACCATCCACTAGCTGCCTGTGTCACTGTAAAAAAAAACAATCTTTTGACAACCCAGGCTCCAAAAACACCCCCAAAACAACTTGGGCAAACCTTGCCCATAAAAACATAACAAACTGTTCCAGCAAATTACCGACGAGATGCACGTTTAGAAGAGTTTCAATTGCACGGGAGGGAGGGGGAGGAAGTAGTGAACTAGCTTTCTATTTTGTTTGAACGTCCACAGAAGTGACGTTACCCAGCATCGCTTAGAGCGCCTTTATACTGATGGTCTGATACTGATACTGATACTGCTCCTTGGCCAAAGCAATCACACAAATCAGTATCACCTTAATCTCTCCAATCAACCAATTCATGTAGGCTATTAGTAATCTTTTCACACTTTGCGCTAAGCACAGTTTGCTTCCCCCATCATGCCTTCACCACCAACAAATAAGAAAACACATGTTATCTGTTGACCACCTAAGACCACTTTGGCTGCCCTTTCTCTTTGCCCAAACCAGTGTCCTGTGCTTGTGACCGGGATGGAGGATAACCCACTGCTCTCTCCTCACAGGTGTCCGTGGACTCCAGCTCCTCGCTGCACTCTGGGGCAATGCTGGTGCGTCCCTCGCGCCTCTCCTCCAGCGGCTCCCCCATGCTCTCCGGGGTCTCCGAGTACGAGCTCCCCCAGGACCCCCGCTGGGAGCTGTCCAGGGAACGGTACGGAACGGAACAGAACTGAGCCTTGCCTTTTGGCCAGAGGTGTAAAAGTCTGGGTTCAGAAAGTAAAGTCCTACCATGTAATAGTTCTAGTGTACTGAACACAGGTGATTTCACTAATTAGCTTATCTACCTGGCTGAGGAGTTGTGCTAATTAGATTTTTGATTTAGTGAATGGTTGGAGCAAATATGGCAGGACTTTTACTTTCTGAAGCTGGATTTTTACAACTCTGCTTTTTGGGTTGACATTTGTTTAGTCATTTGTACCCTGCACATGAATGTTGCCATTTGATGCATTGTTGTACCAGAGATAGCCTGAGGCTAATTGGGCCTACATCCACAGCCTCCTGGCACGTCACAATTAAATATCCACTTGGTGACCAGAAATACATACCATAATACAAATCGCATACAGTAACACACACACACACACACACACACACACACACACACACACACACACACACACACACACACACACACACACACACACACACCAGATCAATGCTGCCATACAATGTTCATCTTCTTGTATGACCTTTCACACTTTTAATGTTTTCTTTTTCCCCCATATGCTTTTTGGTAGGCTCGTTCTCGGGAAGCCTCTGGGTGAAGGCTGCTTTGGCCAGGTGGTGATGGGAGAGGTCATGGGAATGGATAAAGACAAGCCAAATCGTGTCAACAAAGTGGCAGTCAAGATGCTGAAATGTAAGTTTGTCACAATGGCCATGAAAATGGCACCAACAATGAAAGTGCCAGTAATACATTGTTCAACCGGACCAAAATTTACTGTATTATACATCATAGAATACAACATAGGTAGCATACTACATTGCCAACTGAGTACAGCCCTTGCAGTTGTCTACCCACTTTGTTACATCCATTATTTCTAATACAAACGTATGTGTCTAGTGTATGCTATATTTATGTATCTATAAAACAATGTATCCAATCAGAGTAGTTTGTGTGCTTACATCTTGTAAATGTGAAATTAACTTTTGGAGTGGACGCTTCTGACCACGCCATGTCTTAGCACCGGTATTTCACATTAATGTCATATAGCATTACATAGGGAGTATTCTACATTGCCAAGGGAGTACAACTGACTACAACCTTTGTGGTTGGTTACCCACGTTGTCACACTCAATGTTTCTTATAAAAAGGCATTGCTGCACTCTGGCTCGTGTCTAAAAAGGAAATCGGCCATTTAAAGTCTGAAACTGTTGTGGTAATGGCAAACCTCCAGTCTCTCAGTGGATCACACCGGCATCTGTAGCGTCAGTCCCACTGGGAGAATCAGCTCGGGACAGTCGCGCTGGCGGAGCGTCTATTCCTGGCAACAGGCCACCGTGCAGGAGACAGACTGGAGTCAAAATTTACGAGAGGCCCTGATTTAAAATGTATGACGGTCCCCATAAAATCAGAGATGCACTGTTAAGGGGGAAGGATGAGGAAGGGCTTGCTGTCTTTTTGTATTCTCCCACTAGAAAAGGCTTAGGTCCAAAAAGTTCCAACTGTGAGGCTTTGAGGTCAGTACATTGTAAAACGATAAAAAGATATAGAAAATAATATCTAGCATAAGCTGTACTGTAGCTTATTAAATTAATGTACCTTTACCTAATATTCATTTATTTCCAAAACCTTCATTTATTTACTTCTCAAACCTTAATTGTACGCTGATTCATTATGGCGATCTATAGAAATAGGCAGCTTATGACCGATAATATTTTTGTGTCACTGGTCTCAAGTCAGCAACACTTTTCTTACTCCTGCAGCTGATGCCACAGAGAAAGACCTGTCGGACCTAATCTCAGAGATGGAGATGATGAAGATCATTGGAAAACACAAGAACATAATCAACCTGCTTGGAGCCTGCACACAAGATGGTGAGACACTGATAAGTAATTGAGAACAAAGAATGATAGGAGAATGTGAGAGGCTGCCCAGATAGAAAAACATAAAATGATTTCAAACATTGATTCCGTAAAACACTGTGAAAAAAGGGTATTGATAAGTGAAAAGTAAAAATGATTCACTTAATGGCCAATTAATGTAAATGGGGAAGATGATGTCCAAAGTGTCAAGAGTTGGGTGGACAGAGGGATCAGCAGGTTCAGATGACCATGGCCAAGTGTGTACAATGGGAGCAGTAAGAGCTTCCGACATCGGCTTCCTGAGCTCTCTGCAGGACATGGCTCCCGCTGCCAGATCTGCCATTTCACTCAAATCTTCCCTGACGAGCCTTGGCAGCGGCGCAGGGCTCTCTGCGGAGCAGGACCATTACTCCAGGAGCAGCGTCCCGCCTCCGCCATGCTCCCCGATGCCAGACTAATACAGAAAACATGACCCGAGTCTCCGCACTCTTCCACCTGTTTGGCCAGAGCCATTATGCAACTGGAACATGCCAAAGCCTGCTGGCCAATGCAGTCGTATTTCTGTCCAATTCCGCTCATCTTTGGCTGGGTCTCAATCATGCTCATCGGTCCAATCAGACATATTTTTCACATCTGTAGTACGCTAGCATATGTAGTGCTGAATTTTAATTTGTTTTGTTTTTTTTAAAAAGAGATAAATTATTCATGCTTCCGGAACATTTATTTTTGCTTATTCATTGTTTCCTGAACAAAAACTGTTTCCTCTTTCAACATTCTTTATTGTAATGTATTACTATGTTGGAGATGTAAGCCAGTAAGCTGTGTGTCCTATCCCCAGGGCCCCTCTATGTGATCGTGGAGTTTGCCTCCAAGGGCAACCTGAGGGAATACCTACGGGCTCGTCGTCCTCCCGGGATGGAGTACTGCTACAACCCAGACCAGGTGCCTGTGGAGAACATGTCCATCAAAGATCTAGTGTCCTGCGCGTATCAAGTGGCCAGAGGCATGGAGTATCTGTCATCTAAAAAGGTAATGTTCACTAATTAGTAGTATATAATATGCAGTGGATAAAGTTGAAGCTGACTGGTATTTAGCAGACGCTTTTATCCAAAGTGACACCGACTCGTATCTGAGTTTAGGAAATGAACCTGGCCAAAAACTGATAGTCAGGGAGTGATGTTACTACTACTCCCCCACTCCCGATACAGAATACATGCAATATCTCCTGAGGTGTATTATAAATAAAGAGCACTTGTGTCTGTTAATGTATTTGGAGGTGGGTTGAACAAGATGGGTTGCAGGGCATAGTCAAGGCTAACTTATGCCCCATTTCTGGCCCTTGCAGTGTATACACAGGGACCTGGCTGCTCGCAATGTTCTGGTTACTGAAGACAATGTTATGAAAATCGCAGACTTTGGGTTGGCACGAGATATTCACCACATTGATTACTACAAGAAGACCACCAATGTAAGTTGAACATGACCCGAGTTGGGAAAGATTTTTCTTCTCGCACATTATCTCTACTGTATGTAAGTCATTATTTGGTCTAAAGTGGAGTGTTCTTCCTGAAGGGTCGTTTGCCAGTGAAGTGGATGGCTCCGGAAGCTCTCTTTGACAGGATCTACACGCACCAGAGTGACGTGTGAGTGTTTCACATTTTGTATGTTTTCATTAGAAATTAGTCTGATGGGTCAAGCTGTCTGTCGGGCATGATCTGCATCCTTTAATCATGTAATCCTGTTACCAAGACTGAATTGCATCTGGTGGTTTTCCAGGTGGTCTTTTGGAGTGCTCCTCTGGGAGATCTTTACTCTGGGGGGCTCCCCATACCCGGGCGTCCCTGTGGAGGAACTCTTCAAGCTGCTAAAGGAAGGCCATCGCATGGACAAGCCCTCCACCTGTACCCATGAGCTGTAAGGCCCGATCCAATCTAGGGTTTCATACAAATGTGTGACAAATCTAAAGCCAAAGTTTGTTTTTGTTTATAGTGCAATTTAAGGCAATTGTTATAGTCAGTCTCATGACTTTCTGGACATTTTGCATATACACTCAGATGCTGATTTAAATAGTCCAAATGCACCTTTGAGTAGCCTTCAGAATGCACAGTAGTATACTACAGTATACTTATCAAGTAAACTTTCCTCTCCTTGTTGCCTTGCTCTTCTTGCTGTGGTCCCATCCTCCCAGCCTAACAGAGTCTCTTTCTTGATGTCAGGTATATGATGATGAGGGACTGCTGGCATGCTGTTCCTTCTCAGAGACCAACATTCAAACAGTTGGTGGAGGATCTCGACCGTACGCTTTCCATGACTTCTAATCAGGTCAGTCACAGTAACGACATGTGATTGTTCAAGATGTATTTGTTTTGGCAATGAAAATACTGTAAATAACTCTAAACCACCATTGACAACGTTTCACATTTTTTCAGAAAGCTCACAACAAAAATGCTGTCACATAACATTAGGGGTGTTTTTGTCTATTTGCATCTGGAGTTCCTTACTTGAGTCAGGAGACAGGACCCATCATAAATAAGAAATTGTTAGATCAAGTACTTAATTCATCCCCAAAGGAAATGTTGGCTTTCTTTGTTCTTGCCTGGTAAATTGAAGGTTCGTTTTATTTTATTTCATTTTTTACTGATGTCTTTCGCAGGAGTATCTGGACCTCTCTATTTCTCTGGACCAGTACTCTCCCAGCTACCCGGACACACGCAGCTCTACCTGTTCATCAGGGGAGGACTCGGTGTTCTCCCATGAGGCCGGCGTGGACGAGCCCTGTCTGCCAAAGTTCCCCCCTCACCCCAGCAGAGTGGCATTCAAGAAGCGCTGATGATTCCACGTTATCTTCCTTTTTTTTTTGGTCTCTGCTCTGCAGATACCCAACACACTCGTCTTCATGCACACAGCAAAGGCCTAAATTAAACACACACACACACACACACACACACACACACACACACACACACAATCACTCCCACAGACACCCTGTAGACTCTTATCTTTTCACCCCAGAGCTGGACTTCATTGAACTCAGGAGATAGGGCTCAAATTGGGGATGTCAGTAAGCAAGTGTGGCGGAACTGCCTTGATTAAACTTTAAGAAAGAAAAAAAAAAAAAGTGCTGTTTGGTACAGATGCACCTGACTGGTCAGTGTTTATGCCTTGGTACTCCAACAGGAAGTGCTGCTCCAAGAGACTAAGAGAGAACATAATGGAACCCCTAGATGTTTTTTTTGTTTTTGTTTGTTTTGTTTTTGTTGTTTTTGTTTTTTTTGAAGAGCACTGCAGGAGAGATGAAAGGACCACATTCACTTTCCCACTTTACATTTGGTCTCTCTTGCCTGTCCGTCACTTAGAACATTCCACAGGACCGATTTGTACAGAAAATGTCGACTGTCAGAGAAAGGGATCACAAAGGACCATTCCTCTCTGGGGTTGCGTTGCTAATGGATGAGGGATGTCTCGGATGACCAAAAATTGCCAGGCTGTAGTGTTGGTTTGAGAAAGTCAAATGGAGCTAGAAAGAGGGTTCATTTGTAAATACAGCTAGAAATTTATAAATATGAATATATATTTACAGCATACTCATATTTCTATTACTACATTCAATTTTGTTTGGAACAATGATATGTTTCATACAAAAAAAGAGTTCTCAGTAGGGGATTTGGGTTATCAGTTGTCTGACATGAAATGTGTTGTATGAACTTTGACTTGGCCAGTTATTTTTATTTTATGCTCGTTTTCTGTCCATTTTGCCTTTGCTTTTCCCAAGACCTGGTGGCTCCCATTTTCCCATCAGGAAAAATGGATATGGTACGACAATTTATGACCAAAACTGTTTTCTGCTTTCAAGGCACAGTGTGGTATTACTCTCATTGTCACACAGCTTTTGTTATTGTTATTTCTTTTTTACATGCCCTATGAACTCAAAACATGGTTTAATTGTTGAGCTACATCTATAATGTCTTAATACAGAACAGTGCTGGGAACTTGGGCCTCTAAAAACCCAATGCACTCTAACAGTCTTAGCCTGCCATATTAGGTATGACTGTATTCCGTGCGTGTGTGTGTGCGTGCGCGCGTGCGCGTGTGTGTGTGTGTGTGTGTGCGCGTGTGTGTGTGTGCGTGCGTGCGTGCGTGTGCGTGCACGCGTGCATTTAAGGATGCCATGCATTTGTAGTGGTGGTCCAAGGAAGATACCAAGAATGCTTGTCACCATAAAAGGATTACATTAAATAAAATGCGACTGAAAACAACTCATTAAATCTTTTTCAGTTTGAGAGAACTTCATAAACAACCTCGTAAATAACTCCCCTCTTTTGAGTTTGCAACATAAATCATGTTTACAGGAGTACACACATAGGTTGTTACGATTCCTTCTCCCATTAAACATGGGTTACTGAAGGCAATTAAATATGATAATGCACTTCTGATAAAATAAGCAACACCTAATCATGTTTGTGCTGAGCTGTAGCTAGCTGTTAGCATGTTATTTATGGGCTGGTGAATGGCTCCGCTAGCAAGCACTCTGTGCTATCAATCAGACATCCTCGGTGTTGGGCTAACATGTTCTTGGCTGGCCTAATGCCACATGCTGATGCATCACTTGAAGTGCTCCTCTATAGCAACAAGCGGCTTTCAGCCAAATGACAAAATGTCCATCCCCTTTAAAGAGTGAGCTTTTACTGCTTGATTCGACTCAAGCGACTTGCATTATAGGAGTTCAAATTTGAGGGAAAGTGACTGAGGGTGGTTCAAATTGTTTTACATCATCTGGGTAAAGATCTAGCCATTGGAGTTAATCTCTCACTGGAGACTTCCACTATCATGAGGGCTCAATGATCAGTGCTCAGTTTGCTCTTACATCCTTTTCAGACTATTTGTTGGACAGGAAGTTTTTCCTTATTCTTTCAATTCTATTATTTATATATGCCCATGAACAATTGATATTGTTCATTATAGAAAATTAAAGAAAACCCTGGGTTTACCCAAATTTAATCCAAGGCAGACCAAAGGTTTAACTCAAGTAAGCAATTCAGGTGAAGCCATCTGCATTAAAAAGAACCATGTCCGGGGGCGCTGTGGCGCAACAGGCTATATACCATGTACCAGCGCCCATACCATGTACGGGTCCAAGTGCCCACGGGACCCAGGTTCGAATCCATTTCCCGATTCCACCCCATCTCTCTCTCCCACTCACTTCCTGTCTATCTTCACTGTCCTGTCGGAATAAAGGCAAAAAGCCTAAAAAATATAGAGATAGATAAAATATAAAGCTAACAACGTGAGTCGACCCTTCCATGCAACAAATTAGTGCAGGTTTTCATACAAGAAAATGAGCATTGTTAGCACCTGTTACCTAGCCTGGGTGCCATTCCGAACTTAGTCCCGCCCACAACATTTGAGGTCGGGAAGTTCGGTCTGGCATTGCTCCATTGTGGAGCAAGTATGCTCGCCCTAGATCGGGCGGACCAATCAAATCGGGCTTTACGATGATGGACAGGTGAGCAACAGCGCCTGGTCTATCACGTCATCTAAGCACGCTTAGATTAGGCTTATGTTTGAAACAAAAACGCTGTGGCTAGAAGGATGCATGGCTTTTAAGACCCCATATGGAAATTGCATATTATTTAATGAGGTTTTATCACTGAAAACGATTATTTCTGAAAACTTTGGCCAAAGTTGAGATGTGGGAAAACTCGTGGTTTCACTTTCATCAAGGGAAAACAGCGCTGTTGCATTGTGACATGGTTCTCGTTCGTTTGAAATCTCTGATTGACCACCTTTTCGAGGGATTTGCGACAGCTTATCCCAGCTGTTTAACATGTTTGTAGCATATCAGTGTTCAACAGAAATATTTTCAAAAACGGAGGGGATATAGGCTATCAGTTTTTTCCTAGCCTACCCTACTACGTATCTCTTAGATTTCGCTAATGAGTGTTGTAGGCTAGGAGTTATTGACGGCACTAACTTTTACAAAAGACCAGAAAACAATGTTAAGGCATAAGGTGGAGAAGAAGGATGGTTCGTGTGTTCTCTTCCTACACCTCACGGTAAGCTATTTCGTAGCTCTGATTGGTTAGGTCTATCCAATTGAGTGCAGAGGCATTCCCCCCCTGTATCGGTTGAAACACGCCCCATATTTACGTCCCAATGGAGCAGTATCAGACTCATATTCTGACTAGAATTGAGTATGGCTGCGTCAGGCTACCTGTTACCACCATTTTCTCAAGTTTCAATGTTGACATAGAGGAGGACTGAGGAGGATTGTGCTTTCAGGTCTCCCTTAATGGAAGCTATTGGAGCAGGCCATGGATGTGATCATTTGCGCCATATGACAAAGGAGGGGTTGTGTTGAGTCTGCTGAAGTGGAAACCAAATTAACATCCCTATCTGTTGTTGTTGATCTAGTGTTGAAACAGGACAGAAACAGCCCAAAATACAGTTTTAAAAGAAACCAGCTTTGAACTTCTAAACTTGAAATGTCCTCCATTTCACTCTCATCTCTTTTTAGGGCGCCGACCAAACGGTGCCTGGCACAGTGATGATGGGATTGCTTGTGTCAGGTCGTCCACACCCCCTTCGCCAGCGGCCACATACTGAGTTGGATTTGCTCAATTCACTTAAACTGGCTTTGATTTATTCTGGTCTCACTTTGATGCCACTGCCTCACATCAAGGAACAGACCCCTCATTATTCTTCCAGTCTTAGTCTGGGGTGTGTTGGGGCTGACAGATGACCTCCCCTTCACCTTGCTGCTGCTGCTGCTGCTGCTGCTGCTTCCAACCCCCCACCCCACTCCACGCAGGCAACACGTTGTCAATCAGAATATGACGCAGTCGCGCTACAGTGTGTGACCTCACAGGGGTCAGAAGTTGGGTGGGTGTTTGTGTGTGTGTGGAGATGGTGGTAGGAAAGGGGCAACTTACTCATTTACAGCCCTTGGTGGGAACAAAGAGTGACATCATCAGCTCGCTGCAGGTTGCTGTCTGTCAGTGCTTGATTTAAAGGGCTGATGCACAGACAGGAGAAATTGGAGAAAGGGGAAATGGTTGTGCTTGAGAGAGAAATACAGCAAGGCTGCCAACACCCAAGGAAGGCCAGCAGAACAAAGACGGGGCAAGACAATGATTGAAAGAATGAATGGATCCTACTCATGAATATCCCCACTGGCCAACTTCCTGCTGGCGTTTGGCCAAAGAGCTCCGAAACAACCAATTTCAAAGGCCTGATGAATGCAGAGACTTTTAAGGCTTCCGCCAACACAGCCTCCAACATAAGTGCGCCAACACTTTCTGTCACTTGCCCACGTACACCAGCAGCGAAATGTTTAGCTGACAAGCATTCGATAAACAATGTTTTTTTTTTTTTTTGGTGCTGACAAAAATTTAACTAAATCATAATCTCCATGGCGGTCGCAAAAGGGTTCAACGGTCATGTATGTGGTCGTGTATTGGAAACAGTGGAATCTAATGTAATCAAATGTCAAAAGCAAAGTACACTGCGCTCATGTCGGCGCCCATGTGCGGAAGCCCTTCGCCCTCCACATTGTCTCAAAAGGTCACACACAATCAGAACTGTCCTAGGTGAAGCTATCAAAAAAAGTAATAACATCCAAAAACGTTTTCTGCAGTCCTATCTGTCTAAACTTCAAAAGTATGTATATAGGAGTACAATGACAGCGATTATGTCATTTAGGAACTTTCTGGTGAACCCATTTAGAGATCTAAAGAATAGAATCACCAGCTGAGCGGAATCTGTAGAAGAGGGCCGGAGTGATGTGTCTGAGGGAGAAGCCTCAGCCCTTTGACCCAGAGTGTCTCTCAGGAGGACGAGGCCCCCATGTGTGCGGAGTGGCTGTGGCCCTGACAGGTTCCGGTGCACCCCGTATCCACTGGGGCAGAACTGACGGATCGGAGTGCAAACGGGGCAGTGGCCTGTCAATCACTCCCTGATGATGCATTGTCCTTCACTTCTTCCTCTCTCTTCATCTTTGAAAGATGGTGCCTTTCGGGAATATCAGGAAATATGCCCCCATTTGGTAAAAGGCGGTATGTAATGTGGTACAAAAGAATGCAAGGGGTAAACAAGGATAATGTTCTGTAGTAACAATGGCTTTGTTGTATATGGTTTTTTTTTGCAAACTAAAAGAAGGCACTTCCCTAGAGCTGCTGTTGTCTTTTCTTCAACCAAATCCCAAAGTTCGCAGTGGTCTCAACTCAGTCTGTGCTCCTAATGGAGAGATGCATAAGGCGTGGCCGATGAGGCTTAATGAAGACTTAGGCTGCGGTTCCTTCTCCATGGGTTTTTTTCCGGTAAACTCTGAATTACAAAACAGAAAAAAGGAAGGCTTATAGGAAGACTGAGAGGATTATGATGACTGCTGTCTGGCACCCCTGAAAGTAACTGAATACATACGGCTAAAGGAAAAGGGCAAGCCATTGCAGGTCTGACAGTCAAAATAACCTGACACAGGAGGGAGAACTAAAAACAAAACACAAATGAATACTGAAAACTGACTCAATACACAGAACTGGCTTCCATACACAACCAGGTCCTTAGGACATAGTTCAACAGAACTAAGTTTACCCTGATTTACATTTGATATGCATTGTTATGGCTGTGCACATAATATATACAACTGGCCTTATACAACTTTGAAGGAGACTCACCATCACTGGTCCACAAAATGAAATGAATATGGATAATGAAATGACATTAAAAATAAGTCCAGTCTAGTTTTTCTCAGTCACTTTGGCACATTTCTCTGATCTGAATTTAAGTTCTCAAACCTGTTCAAACTCGGTATCATCTTAGAGTATCACTTGTGCACATCATTAAAGCAGTTTCTCTCCATCTTGAACAAACAGCAATGCTTTAGTACATCCAGCAACTGATTTTGTACAAATGAGTGCTGGTTTTTACATTTTCAATTGTAAAATGTCATGTTGGTCAAAATGCACTATACTGGTTCCATGCTGAATAGTCCTACCCCATAAAATAAGCTGCCATTATTTCTTTGCTTGAGTCATTACATGCAAAAGTGTTGAACTATCTGTCATAAATAGTTGTCATAGTCTGTCTAACATATACATATATGTGACCCATATATGTGAACGTCAGGATGTATAGAAAGATGTACAGTGGTGCACAGCTCTGACCAAGCAGTGTTTTACTCTATATTAGTCATTTTTCATTTGCATAATGCTGTAAAGCCTTTGTTTTCTTCATACTGTCACACTGTCTGTCAACAGTAAAAACTTTGAAACATATCCACTGTTTTGCAGAAAATAGTGCTGCCTTGCACATTGTTCATTAGAAAATATTTAAGAGTAAACTGTCATATTGACAAGACAAAATAGTTTGACTATCTTGACCAGGCTTGGAATTTCACCATTCTGGGGACAAGGCCACTTGGCTTTCAGTTGGGCATATTTGGTGGGGGGCACAAAGGCCACATGTCAGGGCACCAAGGCCAAAGTTAACTATACAGTAGTAGGCTATAAAAATGATCAAAGTTGTATTTAGCCTATTCACTGCAGTAGACCTGCATCACTGTATGAAACATTACAAAAACATGAAACATGACATAACATAGAACTGTAAATCACCTGATCATCTAATATTTACAGATATCTAGGCTATATATAACATTTATTTTATATTTGGCCTGTTATGAAATCATGTATTGAACAATTTAAGCACAGCTCAGCTTTAAGAAACACAAATAGCCTAGATGCATGCTTAGCATTTTGTGATCATTAAGGCTACTTTCACAAACTCTTAGTCAGCTGTCCTCTGATTTACCAATATCTAGACGATATTTGTAACATTTATTTTGTATTTGGCCCGTTATGAAATCATGTGGAACAATTTAAACACATTGTAAAACTTAAAGCCCAAATTTGGAGACATCCATGTATGTCGAACTTTACTGCAAATTCAAAACGGGATTACTCTGGAACAGCTAACTGTACAGGGGACTGCTTTACACCTTTGTGTTCGGTAAGGTCTCCTGTTTATTCTGATATATGGTTTGTCATGTGTTAAAAGAAGGGTTCGTAAAGTATTCCACCGAGATGAATGGGTAGGGAGATCATGGGACGCAACCTTCAGTGTAGAATGTATGATTAAATTGAATTATATTATTTACTTTTCTCGCGAACCGTTCAACACAGCAATTATCGGCTAACATCGTTTAAAAGCTAAGAAAAAGCTCTTTCATGTGATACTTGTGATGTCTGTGTGATGAATAGGCTACTTCGCGAGTAGTTCAACTCAAGAAGTAGTTCAAGTAGTTCAAGAATGAGTGAATTTGGACGCACTTTCTTTCTTGCGCTGTCACTTTCTCCACTGCGTAAAAGACTAAATTATTTTTATTTAGCACAGGCTAAATAAAAATCGCTATTAGTAGGACGCAAAGCAGAATATTGAAAGAAGGGGGCACCAAGACCACCGTGGCCTGTAAACCTCTGATTTTCAAAGGGGCCTCACGGCCAACGCAAGGGGCTACGCAATGGCCGTCGTGGCTATCCTACCCTGATCTTGACATAAACAATGGCGTAAGGAATAAATACTTCCTTTTGAGACTAAGCATTATGAACAAGATACACACTTTTGCAGGTAAATCACTATACGATACAGTTTGCACTAATTGTTTTGAGAAATGCACTAAAGCAACTGAGAAAAAAACTGTGGGTATACTACATGTGACAGTCTCCTCCAAAATACAAATAATGAGCTAATCCTATACTTTCAGCTCCCCCATTGCCTCCATAAGCTCTCCATAGCAGAGTTGCTACAATGACACATTCTCAAAGATAGACACCAGTAGGAAAAGCCAACAAAATCTATTCTGACCTTGAATTTGTTCCATGTGCTTTGCTGGTTGTCATCCAATGCATAGCCTGTTGTTTTAACAAACAATAGATATAGATAGATAGATATCAATAACAACAATGTCTTTAACAATAACAATCAATAATAATAATAAATAACAATAACAATGTCTTTGTCTGTCTTAAACTTAAGTTCAATTATATTACACTTTTTTGGCTGACACTTTTGTTCAAAGCAACTTTACGTATGTCAATTATTACAAGTCTCCCCAGAGCAATTCAGGGTACAGTGTCTTTCTCAAGGGCACAACGGTGGCAGCCAGGAATCGAATTCACAACATTTTTTTTGGCTACTGCATCTTAGCCCAGCTCCAACTACACTACCACCACCCCATTATATTACAATGGTGCCAAAATAACTGATATTGTCTCAAGGTGCTTTACAAAGCCCAAAGCCTCAACAACTAGACCAAACCCAAAGGCAATGACTGTCAGAAAAACTGACGGGAAGAACGGGAAGAACCTCGCCTCAGATCAGATTAGGAAGATCAGGATAAGCGGAATCCATAGAATCCATAGAATTTCATGTGTATAAATGAAAGACATTCCTCAACATCCAAGTTTAACAAGGCAGACCTACTTCCAAGTAGGCTAGCCTGTAGGCCTATGGTATGTGGCCCCAGACTGCTTTCCATTTCCTACAGTTACATTACATTACAGTTATAGTTGCATTACAGTTCGGTCCTTCAGAACAGTAAGCCTAATTTTAATGCCATCTGTTGCATTCAATGAAATATGCTTAAGCATGGTTGAAGTGAATATAAACGTTATTGAGTTGCACACAGTGTGGCAAATGGAGAAGTTGTTGTTGTTTAATAACATAACATTACTCTAGCTGTATTCATTTAAAAGCCTATGGTGACTGGAGACCATCGTTTTTTTGTGTGTGAGTTTAAAAATGGCTGACATTTACTGTCATCATGAAGCCACTGGAAATTTCTTGTCAAGACATACCTGAAGAAATCATTCTAGTATCCTTTAGAAGACATAATCTGAAAGACCTCAATCTCAAAAATAGGTTAGTTTGTCTGCATCCAGTCAGTATTCAAAAACTCAAATTTTCTGAAAAATTTAGAAATGTGTACACATATGTGTCCAAAGCCAATTATCCAGATAGCGAGAGGCAGGGCAGTATTTACATTACATTAAGCTATGTATTTCAAATACCAAAAAAAAATGTATTTTATTGGATTGAAGAACAATTTGTATCAAAGTACTTTATAGGTGGATATTTTTGTAAAAAATACTGCCAAATATTTTTGGCAAAACCGATACTTTGGGTGATATGATGACATCATAAAAAGTGCAAAACAATAAATGTAGCCTCTGGTTGGTGCTGAATTTGCCGACACTTGTGATCAGAATATTGAGATTCAGGAAGATGATCCAGTGCAAGACGAGTAACGTATAGGTTGCTCACACACACAATACACTCCCTCTCACAACACACTCATAAGTTTGCCTTTTTTTGGTAGAACTTTGGAACAACTTTGACTGTGATGTGTGTGTGTCCTCCAAAGATGATAATACACAAGGCACCTTTCTGAGCAATGTTCCTTGATATTGGGCAACTTGATTTTCTTGAGAACTTCAATCATTCACATTGCTCAAAATGTTGCCCCATGTATCACCTAAAGCTTTTTCCATATTATATGTCAGTACCATGAGTTTGAAGCCGTTATTTTAGAACTGTATTGGATTGCTTTAAGCCCACATTCTATGGCTCTCAATAAGTTCGGTGTTTAGTCTGTACCACTTGACAAGTGGTCCGCTGGGGTTTAGCTCATCGGTTTTCAGGCGGTCCACTGGTGGGTTGCCAAAAACCCCACCGTTTTGTCATTTGTGATCCAAAAACGTTTATGTTTTTCCCATTTACAACAATTTAAAGGTGATAGTGGTCCAACAATGGACCACGCCACAGCCGTGAAGCCACTGGTGGTCTGATATCGAATCTGATTTTGCAATCTTAGACAAAAGAAACACTGGCATTCCACTTCATTCATTTCAAACTCTTGAAAGAAAGACATTGTACCATTTGGCCATATTTTTACATTGAAAGGATTATTGTCATGCCATCAGGTTAACCAATTGAAGATATGGAAGTAATCCCTTCTGAATCCCAATTCAATTAAAGTGAGTAGGCTACTGTGTTATATTTCTGGAGTCACATGATTACTGACCATCTAAAAACCTCTCCCATTGTCTCATGTCTTCCCCCATGACTTAGGCTATCTCTTAAGGTGGCCAGGAGAAGGGAGTAATATTGCTGGCCCTATGCTGTCTAGTGTAGGCCTATTTCTTTGACAAAATATAGGACTTTTGAATCAATAGGCCTAAGGTTTCCAACGTGAACAGTGTTGTTTCAGAATGAAATATAACAGTGACACTTAGCCATCACTCATCCATGTGACGAGCAAAACAGGCGGGGATGTTTCTGGACTCTGGTGCTGCTGGCGGTTGAGGTGGTCGGTCAATCACCTGCAGCCGCGGGGATTTTCCTGAGAACATGAACATGGCGGCACCTGAAGGGAAGTGGGAAACATTTCACATCCTGTTGCTTCCCAGCACATAGCGCCAGAACGCGCAGCGAACGTAGCTTACTAAACTCAACCAGATGTGCAAGTGAAGGAGACAGGGCCTCTTTCACTCCGCCTGGCCTCGGCTTGTATCAATCGGGATGTGGTTTAAAAAGTGTCATTTACAAGTGATTTTCATATTTAAAAAATATCTTTGAAAAATACTTAACGACTCATGCCTGTGACGCACGTGGGCCTAGTTCAACATCTTCGACCCCCACAGGTGACTAGTAGGCCTAGGCTAAAGGAAGTAGCATGAATGTTGGAAAAGATTAATTAACAAATATTTTCCGAATGACTCAAATAGGAAAGTAGGGTAGTTATAATGTGGATTCCAACTGTAAGGCAAGCCTACATCTCTCTCCTTATGAACAAATGCCCTGTATGAAAAGATTTTCCCTCTGGCAGAAAAGCAGATATTTCGAAAGCAAATGAGCCAGGTCCAAAAGCACATCTGTTAATGCTATGCCTGTGGGATAAGTGCTGAATATGCAGAAGAGTGGGCCAGTGCTTGTTGGAACACATGTCTTCTATGATTTTCACTTACTTGCTCTCATAGCTCTTGTTTCTGTCAAAAGCCTAACTGAAAGAGGCTAATAGGCTATCAGTTGTAAAATGTAGCAGGTGTCGTGGAAAAACTAGTCCACTTTCGAATCCACTAGCAATTTATCACTTGACTATTACTAATTAGCACTCTGGGACAAGGCGTCCGAAGGAGACAGAACAGACAGGAGATCTCTGAAGACTGCTGAATTCACCGTATTGCAGTGATAATCCAGTCTAAACAATGTTCAGACCAGGTGTCAAGCAATAGGGTTAGGTGAGATGTCATCAGATGGCGGCCCCCGATGAGATCTGAAATCAAAATGGCTGCGGCCTATCTTTTATACTCCTTAACCTTGAAGTTGGGCCCTCTCGCCTCCCTCGAAAGACACCTGTTGGCCTATAAGCATCCACCAAGGTTATGGATATTGGTGGGACCCCTTGTCATATCATGCATAAAAATGATATGCAAAACTGTCTGATTCTGTTTTTTTTTTTTCAGTTTCCATTACCTCATCCTCTCGCTCTTGACCGTCTAGGCCCAGTGTCACTGTGCACTCATTCACCCCACTCTTTGACACCTGGTCTGGTCTGCTTAAGATGTGTACAGGCCTTGAAGTCTCATAATAATTGCAGTAATATCAAAGTTTATAAAAAACCATACATGCATCCTTTAAGTCATAGAAATCCACCACACAGGCCTACATTTTTCTAATATCCAAACTGTGATGTAGGCTAGTAGGCTAGTCCAGGATAAAAAGTTGTTTTCATTTCTGACTTGTTTATTTGATGAAAAGCTCTGAAGATATATTTTTGCTCAAAATACTTATTTCAAGCAAGGTGCCACACACACACACACACACACACACACACAGGGAGGGGGGAGAGAGTAACCTTAAAAACAATGGCTATTTGTCTCTTCTAATGAAAAGCTTCCCATTTTCCACAGTCCATGCAGTAAGCACTTGTGAATTTGCACAGGCATGCTGTGTGAGTAAGTGTGAGGGGAGTGTGCCAGTGTGTAGCCTACTTGTGACAGTAGTCCCGTTGTGCTATGCGGTAAAAGCTGCCTGTGCCTGGTACAGCTGGCATGCTCCTGCTGGGCTCATGCGATCTGTATCTATCTCATTGCTGAGGAGACAGTGCCACCTATTGGTAGCACTGAGCAATGATTTTTGACACAACTAAAAGACACATTCACAACGCCTTCTTTCGACGTTATGTCGATTTGCAACAAAACTGATTTTTTGGACCTCTGTAAAATGTAAAATGTGAAAGAAAATACTGGAAATTACAAAGTCTAAATATTGTTAGGTTTTTCATAACACATACAAAATAACACAAACATATATTGCTCTGCTCATTTCTAGCCCATTCAGTCTACTTTTCTTTATTTCATTCCTTTACTTTTCTGTTTGTAAAACATGTCCTGCTGAAACAAACATTGTGCTTGAATATATTATCATTGGGCCACTCATTTTGGTGTGATAAGCCCAAATGCTTTGAAGGGTTAAACTAAATAACTAAATAAATAACCTCCATTTTCATTGAGAGGGTTTTCTGTTGCCTCCTTGCTTACCTGTTCTCATCTACATGCTGTCCTCAACATCTTTACTCTTGTCTCCACTTCCTGTTCAGGAACTCTGCCCTCTAGTGATGTTCATTCTGTGCTTTTTAGAACTGCTGTGATCTATGTATGTAGACATTTGTAACAGTATGTATTCAGACCACTGTTTGTTTGTTAACTTGAAAAATCAATAGACAGAAGATTAAAAAAAAGTCAGCAGAATCAACAGAAGATTTAAAAAAAAGAACTGCTGTGATCTACCCCTTCCCCCTATGCCTCTCACAAGAAATATGTAAAATGGGAAGACTGGGGGCAGGGTCAACCTCCCCCCACACCACCACCACCACCCTCCTACTCATCATCCCTCCACTCTCCTCTCCGCCTGCCTGTCTCTCAGGCTGGATGGTGTTGGTCCACGCGATGGTTAATAATTCAGTGTCAGCCGTGCAGTGCACAGGTCTGCATGCAGCAAATCGCAGCCTCGCTCCTGCAGTCTGCTCTTTGACAGCAGCACCGTGAGGAGATAGAGGGAGGGAGAGAGGGGGGGACAGAGCTAGCTCAGAGTACTGCAGAGCACACACTTTCTCACAGACAAGCTCACAGAGAAAAAGGATTACTAAAGAGGTGGGTACTGCCTGCTCCATTTCGCTGTCCTTATAGTATAGCTAGATCTCTCAGATCGCCTCTCCCTCTCATTCTCTTTCTTTACTCCACACACACACACACACACACTCTCTCTCTCTCTCTCTGTATGTGTGTCTCTCTCTCTCTCCCTCACACACACACACACTCTCTCTCTCTCTCTCTCCCCCTCACCCTCCCCAATTCTTCCAGTCATTCTCTCATCCCCACTCCTCTCACCTCATAACCTCATATCTCAGGAGTGCAGCACCCTTACCACCTCTCTCTGTCTCCCTATCCACTGCAGGATTTTTCTCTCCCATCAGTTTTAATTTTTAAAGCCCAGGACTACACCTCCAGCCTTTTCCTCATCTTCTTCCTCTTGATCTTCTCATTTCGATTTTTTTGTTTTTTGTCCAGCCACTTCTTGTCTGGACGCAGGCTTTAGGAGAGGAGAGAGAGATAGAGAGAGAAGAAGAAGTAGGGTCAGCATGCTGGAGGCCGGGCCGAGGAAGGTGCCGAGATGGCCGCAGTGGAGGCAGCTGCTCCCCGCAGCCTCCCTGTGGCTGCTGCTGCTGCTGCCGCTCCTGCTGCTTGGGCCGGCGGGCTGTGAGGCCAAGCGTCCGCCCAAGATCCCCCGCTGCCCCGCTACCTGCTCCTGCACCAAGGACAGCGCTTTCTGCGTGGACACCAAGGCCATCCCCAAGAGTTTCCCCCCGGGGATCATCTCCCTGTGAGTATAAACCGCACCTGCGCTAGCACCAGCGCTAGTCCTCTGAGTGCTGCTGCTGCTGCTGGGAGAGCACAGGGTTTAGGCTGTGTTCACAGAACACTGGGGTGCTGAGAGCTCTTAAAGTACTTAAGAGTATTTATTCTTAGGGAGGACAGCACAGCTACTGATAAAAGACAAGATGAGATGTGTGCTGCTGTACTTACTGCACTGTGAGCTTGTGCCAACTGAAGTATTTGCTGTATGTGAAAGTACATCCCTTTGGTCACATTAAAATGTTGCTCTTGTAGTTCACATATATCAGATGTGTGATGCAGGGAGTGAATCATGTTAATCTACCTGAAGTGTACCTAATGTAACCAGTGAAACCATAACATATCTTACTTCATTTTTTGCTTTTGATAAAGTCACTGACCCAGTAAATCCAAAATTTCTGTCCATACGAGACAATATAAAGAGAGAATGGCAATGACATGTTTTGTGATGGAATAGATGTCTCCTGGATTTCTTTGTTACATAAGGCAATGATGAAGGGTTGGGACTGACGTCACGTCCTATTTGCTCTGTAAACCATTGTCCAGTCTAGTGTGTTGTCTGCTGAAAAATATTGATCAGATTTTCTGCAGGAGCTGAAAAAGTGGTACTTTCAAGAATCCTTTTAGGACTCTGGACTCTGTTAATGTACTGGGCCAAACCACATCAAATAGCATGATCTCAGAACATTTTCCTGAGTTGAATAGTTTCATTCAGAGACCACCAGTGCGCCACTGTTCTCAAGAGAACAGTTCGACACTTGGTACCTTGGCTCACATGATTATGTGTTAACTTTTAAACACCAACACAATGTAGCAGTGCACTGCTTGTTACATATAATCCAGACCATACAATGCAGTAGCTCGGACACATAACAAATGAAGTGCTTGTATGGCAGGGACTGAGAAATGAATGAGAGAGCTTAAGTTAAGATATACAGCAGACTGATATGTTTTATATATGGGAAGCCTGCACAACAGCAACAATCCCGATCACTTCTGCGCTCTCCCTTGTGTTGTGATGGACCACTCCAGTGAGCTCAGCTCTGGCTCGCTCATAAAAGATGAGAGATGGGCTTTGTGAATTCTTCTGCCGCAGACCTCTCTGTATTCTTGGAATGAAGTCAGCAAGCTGCTTTGGCTCTGGTTAAAAAGACTGCATCGATTGGACCTCACATGTGGGATGAGCGTCGGGACTCTGGGGAGATGTAGTTGTAGCACACAACTTCATAGGTCCTCTCCAGCCTACTAATTGGCACCGAGGGACAGTCTGTTAAATCAGACTTTGTATGAACAACCTATGAAGAAGATTTAAACCCTAAAATCAGAATGAATTTGAATAGTGTATTTCTAGGAACAAATGAAAAGCACTGATGCAGAGTAGAATGCACAAGTGTCTGTGTATGTATGGATTCCAGAGCTGCAGGATCAATTAGTTTAACTAAAGCATCGTAATGTGGATGGCCTCTTTTTTTGCTGTAAGAATTCTTGTGATAGGCAAGACAAAGAGTGTGTGTGTGTCCCAGTTTCTGCAGATTAAATGATCCACAAAACTGAAATAGCCAGCGGGAATCAGTGCAAGCTAGGCAGGTAATCACTTATGAGGTCACAAGCTGAATGACCCCCTATAGATGGGTCAATATATAGATATTGTGGACAAACTGTGTGCACACAGACATTTCTGTCCTGGTCTGCAGCAAAAATAAGTACTGAATAACATTTTTAAATACTCTGTAATTGTATTCTATGTTTTAACTACAGCTATGTTGGTTAATCATTGTCAATGTTTGGTAGGATTATTATTATATATATATAATATATATATATATATTATGTAGGGAAAATATTTGAATAGACACATTTAAGTGAGATGTTTGTGCTGGTAATGAAGTTAACAATGATGATGAAGATGAGGATGATTATGGTGGTGACAAGGATGGTGAAGATAGTGGTGGTGGTGGTGATGGTGATGATGATGGTGGACCCTCTGTTTCTCAGGACGATGGTAAATGCTGCCTTCAGTACGATTCCAGAGGGAGCATTCTCTCACTTGCACCTGCTCCAGTTCCTGTAAGTCTTCCTGACATCTCTCCTTTCTTGACTTCTGTGTGTCTCTCTTCCTAAATCCCCTGTCTTCCTCCAAATGTTAATGCAGGGTTAAATGTTCTTTCAAAAGTTATTTTGCTCCAGGGATTCCTTGAACAGGATGTTCAATCTCAATGGGTTCAATAAATGATAAATAAATAGACACCTCTGTGCCCACTTCCTGTCAGGGAGCTCTGGAGTGCCGTAGTTGGTGGTATGGTGCTATGTGACGACAACAACTCAACGACAAATAGGACAACACAACAACAAATCAAAAATCACAACGTCAAATCACAAAACACAACAGCAAATTTCAAAGCACAACAGTAAATTAAATCAGCAAATGATGGCACAAAACACAAAGGTAAATAGACAATCACAACAGCAAATCGCAAAACACAACAGCAAAAAAAAAAAAAAGATTTTCAAATTGCTGATGTGTTTTGTGATTTGCCATTGGAATTCCCTATTTGCCGTTGTGATTTGAGATTACACTTGTGATTTTTGATTTACTGTTGTGTTTTGTTAGCCTAGAAATCTAGACGCACCCTAGCGGCAGGCTAGTGTTTTGTGATTTATTTTCAGTCATGATTTTTTTTATTTGCTGCGTGTTTTGTGATTTGCCATTGTGATTTCCTATTTGTCATTGTGTTTAGCACTTCAGGGCCACTGTACTATGTGGATTTTTTTCCCAAACAATTAAAAAATACATATTTCTTCATAACCGTTGTGTTAGTAAAACAATTGAATGTCCTGTGAATTAATAACTAGAAGTAATGTGTGACTACTAGCTGTCTTTCCCATTGGAATCAATGATATAATGCTAACGTGTCTTCCCCTAAAAAGGGGCGTGAATCTGTTCAAATGCATGCTATGACGTCGCGCAGGTTGTGAGAATTCTCTGTGTTGCCTATACCTACTAAGGTTAGCATGCAAACCAGCTAGCGTCAGCCTGACTGTCTCATAATATCTCTGTGTACCACATGAGGCTGTATTAAATACAATGTAAGTCAATGGAGGAGTGTCGTGTGGCTGCATTCAAGACAACTTGAAGCCTACAGGACTCCACATAGCACCTTTAACCTTTAACCTTTAACCTCTGGTGCTCTGTGTACTCTGGCTCTGTATCACTGACAGTGTCAGTGTCATGTCCCAGCCAGAGTCAACGTCATCCGCCATTACGAACTCCCATTGCTCCCTCTTGGCCAAACAATGGGCTGTCTGTTTACTGTGTGTGTATGTGTGTGTGTGTGTGTGTGTGTGTGTGCCATTGTGTTTTTTTATAGTACAGTACTTGCTTGACGCTGGTCAGCCATACTCATATCCACTTTGCTGTAGATAGTAATAGACTCATATAGCCAGATATATCCCCATGCTCCTGTGTCATACCATGCATACAACTGCACCATTTACCTCAAAATTCTTGTAAAAGGTTATATATATATATATATATATATATATATATATATATATATATATATATATATATATATATATATATATATATATATATATATATATATATTTATAACCCTGTGAGACATTGTTTGAATAGTTAGAACTCATTGAACTCACACTGCACTGCATTCTTTGCAGATGTGATTTGCATAAATCTCTTAAAGTGTGTTAGACCATGCGAGTGCAGCACAGTGCTCACTCCCGAGGGACTGCATTGCGATTTTTTTCACAAGGAAAGAGGGAAACAGAAGCTGACTTCACCACTCCCTTTAAATTAGAAAATGAGTCCCCTTTGTAACCAGACAAGGCAATAATCGGGATTGTACATGAAAGCTCATGGACCAGTTATTGGATGGGTGATTTTCTGCACCACATATACTGTTGCTGGAAATATGAATGTGACACCTGTTTACACTCTGTACACACTGTTACCTCTCAAGAACAAGATTGACTCTCTCTTTCCCTCTCTCTCTCTCTCTGTCTCTCTCTATTTCCCTCATGTCTGCAGATTATTGAACTCAAACACATTTTCTTTGATTGCTGATGATGCCTTTGCTGGTCTATCACATTTGCAATATCTGTAAGTAATACATATTTCCCCTTTAGTTCCTTTTCTAAATATCTTCACTTACTAAATGCATATTAGCATAGCCAATTTTGTTTTGTGTTGGCATATGTACAAGGAATTGTTTCAAATTGACTGCTCATTCAATATCTGAGAGAAAGTAATGTCTCCATCCATGATGTTATATGCATTTCTGCTTGCATTCATAAACAAGATGGTTATATAGAATGCTGATCAAGGGCGTGTCCAGCTTGCTGTTACATAACAGTACTCCCCCCTCTCCACTTTGGTGAGCTAAGCAATCCCAAGGTGGCCATTTTGTCCACCGGCTAAAGTATGAAGTACAGCTGATGACCTGAGTTGAGGATCACAGATCAGCAGTGATGTGCTAAATGACTGCATTAGACCTTCAGTGGCATATCAGACCTGTTTGAGACCTGTTTGAGGCTTGGCTGGTGGTGTTTTGGTGCTTGGGGTGGCATCTTAGCTCAGCTTAGTGCGGGTGGCTTGGCTTGTTGTTGCCCTGCTCTGGGATGCGGCGGTGCTGCCAGTTCTGTCTGGCGACTCCCCTCTGAGCATGCTGATGAGCTCCGCTCCCTCACATCAGCGGCGACCCGGCATTAACAACTCCCTCCAGCCACCTCCATCACCTCATACAGACAAGCCCTCCTCACAGTGGCAAGAAATGGAATGGGGAATAGGAGATTTGGTTTGATGGCCCATTGGTCATTATGGTTCTAATAGCTATGCAGAGATTGTAATGAGAGACATTACAACTTGTAAAATGTTTGTCACAAACAGTCAGCAACTCTTTCAATCTCACCATTCCTCTCTGTAAACATGGGCATGTGTACCCCCATGTTTATAAAACTGCAACCGTTGCAGCACTCTCATTATCCCTGTGCGCACAATTACCTTCTCTTCTACTCTCTCACCTCATTACAGATAATTCAATAGTTCCAAGCAGAAAGATAATCAATAGATGGCACAGGAGAGCATTGTTGTTATGTAAGTGCTGCGGGTGTTTGTGGGATTGTGGGATGTTTCCGCCTGTTTGCTTACGCCTGCACTGTCTAAGGAGATGCATAGAATCTAATCTGCCCGGCATTTTGTGCGTGCTTGGCATTTTTCATCTGCTGTGGCACCGATGACAGCCCTCTGGCTGACAATCGTAGGCTACACCCTGCTATTGGGTATCGGCAGATTGTGTAGGGGTCACTTCACCTTCAGTGGTTGGAAATGTTTGGGGGATATGTTTCAGTAATTAACATGTCCTGACTGCACATTTTTAATAGTAATTACACATATAATACTAAATGCTGGAAATTAGTTTGGCTGCGTTGTGTAGGACTTGCGGATATTCACGTGCGTTCAGTGCTTTCCTCCTCATCTGACCTCTATCACCATCAAGGTCATAGCTGGTGTAACCCATGGGTCTGTCGCCATTAAAGCTGTTTAAGATGCAAGTGGCATCGCAGGGTGGCTGTAGGGTGGCTGTGACTGCTTGTGTTCCAGTGGCAACGAGGGGAGACAGGAAAGAGCTTTTAGCGGAAATGAATGGACGGGCATTAGAGCACCCCCCCCCCCCCCCCCACCATGTTATTAAGCTGAAAGGTTTAACAAGAAAAATGTACGGCGGATTGAGAGTGCACGTGTGTGGGCCCGCCTGCCTCTGCCTGCAATCCATCTTCCCGATCTTAATTGGATCTAACAGGCCAGTGACCCCTATATCTGTTGGAGATGAGCTGGGGAATTTGGTCGTCTTTTCAGACAGTAAAATTAAAGAGAGACCCAAGGCAGAGAGATTCAGAGGAGAATGAATGTTCTTATCGATAAAACCATGTCCTTCTAGGGTAAATTTACATTCATCTCTGCCTGACTGCTTCGACATATTTTCTTCTTTCTTTTCCCCACAGGTTCATTGAAAATAATGACATCCAGTCGCTTTCAAAGCATACATTCAGAGGACTAAAATCCCTAACGCATTTGTGCGTATATATATTTATATATTCCCTTGGATTGTATGTCCATGTTATAAAAATAATTGTGGTAATAGCAATTCAGTTCACACAATGATAACAATGTCTTTGTCAGATCTCTGTCCAATAATAATCTACAGGGTCTTCCTCGGGAACTCTTCAAGTATCTTGATATCCTCACAGACTTGTAAGTAGTCTTTGTAATCGTACAACAATAGCATCTTTGTCAAAGTGAGTCACTGAGTCTTCCACAGATCTTTTTTTTTTCCATTAAAACAAATTATGGAAAAAAAACATTGCACATCATGGCTGCCATGAAATCCTTCCACTCATATGGCATACATTTTACACAACAGATTAAAAAAAAGATTTTGGTTACAGTTAAAATCACTCCTTATAAAACAGTTGAGTAAAATGACAGAATGATTAACTGACAACTGAATGATTCATGAAGCCCCAGCCTTCCTTTCACTGCCCTTCCCTTACAGAGACCTGCGTGGTAACGCGTTCCGCTGCGACTGTAAGATCAAATGGCTGGTGGACTGGATGGAGAAAACCAACACATCTGTGCCAGCCATCTACTGCGCCAGCCCCTTTGAGTTTCAGGGCCGTCGCATCCATGACCTCACCCCACGGGACTTCAACTGCATCAGCGCAGGTCAAACTTAGTGTAGCTACATGCTGTTAGAAAAGCTGTACCACCCAATGCAATACCTGCATTGTATGACTGAGTGAATCAGATTTAGAGATCAGATCAGACTAAGTCATACCAATTATTATAATACATTATTGTTTAGTAATATATAGTAGGCTACTAAAGTATAATTGCTGGTAACACACACTTCATACTGTGTTCCTTTTTTCCATATGACAGACTTTGCTGTGTACGAGACTTTCCCCTTCCAGTCCCTGTCTGTAGAGTCATATGAGTTTGGTGGAGACCAGTATGTGGTGTTTGCTCAGCCCAACACTGGAATTTGCACAGTATTCATGTGGGACCATGTGGAGATGGTTTTCAGGAAGACACACAACATTACATGTAAGTAGATATTAGATAGATAGATACTTTATTTATTCAGAGGGTGTTACGCCCGACCCTTGATTGGTCCCACTGGGGCAAGCAACAGCCTGCCACACGTAGATAGACAGATATAGGCTTTATTTATTCAGAGGGAAATTTAGGAGTGCAATTATCATACACACTTAGATGCAGTTAGTTTACACTTGAAGACAAAGTATGTAAGACTTTCCATTCCAGAGCATTCAACACATGACTGCCCAACACGACTTTCAATAGGAGTTTTCTTTTTGTTTTTGAAATGCAGCCTGTACTGTGTTTTGTGATTTTGTTTGTAAACACCAGGAGTCTGTGGCTCCCAGGTCCTTGCTCCCACCTCCTCAGGGCACCCACTGAAAGTGACAGTGTGTGCAACAGACGGCATCAGCTCTGCCCTGTCTTTTATTGATGTAGTTGCTCTTAAACTAATGGATGTAGCCTGAGACTGAGTAAGTGACTGAAAGCAGTGGCTGGTCTCTGTGGGAGGGCTAAACGAAGAGCACAGAGAGGAGAGAGGAGACATCTTACTCAACCATACAGAGCTGCTACATCACTTCCCTTATATCACAGGAGAGACTGAGTAGCATAATGTATCTCTCTGAAAAGAGATCGTTGCACGACTACCTCCTCTTAGTGAGGGGGCTATTTTAGGAGGGCTACAGATAGCGGTACAGATTATTTTGGTAGGATTTACCTCTCAGTTTAATCAATAATTGATATTATCATCACAGAGCACTGCAGTTTCTCAGTATGTGTTTTCTTTCCTGATTACTCTGGGTAGATTTGCCATGTGAATATTGCAGCATGTTGCTTTTATGTCTCCCAGCTCGGTCAGCGGTCTACTGCAAGCCTGTGGTTATCAACAACACACTCTACATGGTGGTAGCCCAGCTTTTTGGAGGATCCCACATATACAAGTGAGGTGTTTTTTTATTGGCCTACTTGTCTTTGAGAACACCATTCTCCTACTCTGTCACAGTTCTACAGTGAAACGAGCTGTCATGCAACTGCAGATCCTCACTCCCATCTTACAATGTTAAACAAATGAAAGAAAGTGGAACAATAATTCCATTATGCAGGAGCAAGATATTATGGACATCTACTTTACAAAAATATGCCATAATTAAACATTAACATGACAACAACATATTCACTGTAGGTCTACAAAAAGTTTTTGATAAATTAATTAACAGAACTTTAATATATTATTATGACCGCCGCGCCGCGCAGCGAAGCTTTTTTTTTTTTTTTTTTCGCATGCCCAAATTTCCGTCAAGGATTCCCGGGACACTGAAAGACCGGGGTACACGAAACTTGGTGGGCATGTAACCCCACATGGATAGCATGGAACCATCGTTTTTCGTTTTGATCTGTAGCCCCCCCGCTGGACTGGACCCCCGAAAGGAGGGTAGGGCAGACACAGTTTTCTGTGAATATCTCGAGAACCGTAGGGTTTAGGAGGACCATTTTTTTTGTATGTTGATCTCAAGGGGCCATGTCAACCCATTCCATAACCACTCATTTCATATATAGCGCCACCTAGTTAAACACAAAAAAGTAAAAATGAGGTGTTGTAATCGCAGGTATCTGTGACCTAACATAGTCAAAACTGCACAACATTGGAAGTGTAGGATCATTATGACACCCTCTGTATGCACGCCAAGTTTTGTGGAATTCCGTTCATGGGGGGCCACACAATAAATGAATTTATGTTACTATACACCAACTGGCCTGTAGGTGGCCGGAGAGAGTTTTCTGTGAATATCTCGAGAACCGTAGGGCCTAGGAGGTCCATCTTTTTTATGTATGTTGGTCTTAAGGGGGCATGTCAACCCATCCCATTACCACTTATTTCATGTATAGCGCCACCTAGTTAAAAATTAAAAAGCAAAAAATTAGGTGTTTTCATCACAATATCTCTGGCTGACAAGGTCAAAACTGCACAAAATTAAAAGTGTAGGATCATTATGACACCCTACAAATGCATGCCAAGTTTTGTGTACTTTCGTTCATGGGGGGCCTTACAATAAAATAATTTATGTGGACATTTAGTGACGTACACCAACAAGGATTCCAGGGACACTGAAAGACCGGGGTACACAAAACTTGGTGGGCATGTAACCCCACATGGATAGCATGGAACCGTCGTTTTTCATTTTGAACTGTAGCCCCCCACTGGACTGGACCCCCCTAAAGGAGGGTAGGGCAGACACAGTTCTCTGTGAATATCTTGAGAACTGTAGGGCCTAGGATGACCATTTTTTTCCGTATGTTTGCCTCCTGGGGTCATGTTAACCCATTTCATGTGCACACATGTGCACAAACAGATACACACACACACACATACATTCACAGTAATCATACGTATGACACATACTCACACAGTACACATATGTACGCATGCATGCACAGGCACATACGCAGGCACACACACAAGCACGCGCACACACACACACACACACACACACACACACCCACACACATAACATAAACATGTACATGCACACATCCACACAATTCAAGAATTTCTCAGAATTATGAACAGGCAAGATGGAGGTGGGGTTGTATAAAATTAATTTTACATGTGAAATCTATGAACTAATCATGATTTGGTACTTGTTGTCTAGCAGATACCAGCGAGAATTGAGTGTGGATAATGCAATTTAGTGAGACAGTTAGAATCATATAGGCCTTTCAGCGTAATTTATTTTTGTGGAAAAAATGTATATATATTTTGTACCGCTCTGCGGTACATCTAGTTGTAGATTATGTTTTTTTCTTTTTGCACCATTTTGTTTGCAGATGGGAGGAAGGCCCTCTAAGATTTGTGAAGATCCAAGATATTGACACAACCCGTGTGCGTAAGCCTAACTTTGTGGAGACCTTCCAGATAGAGGGGGATTGGTACTTCGCTGTGGTGGACAGCTCCAAGGCAGGCTCGACCAGCATCTACCGCTGGAACAGCAACGGCTTTTACTCCCATCAGTCCTTGCACCCGTGGCACCGTGACACCCACGTGGAGTTCCTGGAGGTGGAGGGCAAGCCGCGGCTCATCCTCTCTAGCGCCTCGCAGCCCCCAGTGGTCTATCAGTGGAATCGCAGCCAGCGTCAGTTCGCCTTCTACTCGCAGATCGCCGACACGGCCGACGTGCAGATGGTCAAGCACTTCTGGATACGCAAGGTGCTCTACCTGTGCCTCACGCGCTTCATCGGAGACTCCAAGATCCTGCGCTGGGAGGGCCAGCGCTTCGTGGAGATCCAGACACTGCCGTCGCGTGGCTCCATGGCAGTCTACCCGTTCAGCGTGGGTTTGAGGCAGTACCTCCTGCTGGGCAGCGACTACTCCTTCTCTCGGGTGTACCTGTGGGACGACCTCACTCAGCGTTACCAACCCTTCCAGGAGCTCAACTTGCTCGCCCCTCGGGCCTTCAGCCTCATCAATGTGGACAACAAGGACATCCTACTTGCCGCTAGCTTCAAGGGAAAGACCCTGGCTTACCAACACCTAGTGGTGGACCTGAGTGCAAAATAATGTGTTGCTTTAAATTAGCTGCTGCTTGTGTATAAGCAAAACTTCATGAATGGCAGAGTTTTTTTTTTTTAAATGTGGATTCCCAAAGAAACATGGGTCTTTATTTCATAATGTGGAATTTTTAGTTGTAGGTAAATGATAGCAATGAATGAAGGCCACAAACATTGACAACTTAAAAATAATCTGTCCTCCAAAATGTAACAATCTAAACCTGAAATTGAAACCTCTAAAGTTCATGTTTCTATGAGTGGTAGGAAAATATACGTATAGAGGATATTCTCTTGTTCCTCTACACTTTGATCAGCTGTATAATGTTGTGGTGAGCAAAGATTATAAATGTAGCTTAGATCTATGGTTTTTCATCTAAATGAAATGGTCCAATTTGGGCATTTTGCTTTGCATTTTTGAAAGATACCATTTAATACATTTCACCCAAGTATAGGCTTCTGTATGTTTGGAAGTACATCTGTCATGATTTTCAACCGAACTTTGAAAACTAACATTTTAATAGATATAGATGACATTTTAACAGTGACTAATTAAAAATGCACCTGAATGTCCTGCTCAGGTGTGTAGGAACAAAGTTAGAGGTGTACCTTACAGATTTGTAGTCCTTCAGACTGCCCAAGCTCACAAACTTTCAAACTTGAATACACAAACATGTAACATGGTAATATGGTTACCTTCACACAATGCTGTATAATTACTTAACATACGTTTGAAAGTCTGAAAGCAACGTCAGTGTCAGGAATTCCTCTACTTGGGGGATAAAGGACACATTGGAATGCTCATTGTTTTCTGTTGTGGCTCTTGCCAACTATTTATACTTATTTTAAAAGCATGTAGCTAGATGCAGTGCTATCATGGTGACATGACTGTTACAGGAGAGACAGTGAGGTCATTTTTACTAACATTCATTTACCAAGTGCTCAAATGACCAAATATATAAGGGTCTAGTTTGGATTATGCCTAACATGTAATGAAAATATTTCATCAATATACTGTGATCTGCATGCATGGCTTAAATGATATATGCTGTCAGAATACAATTTTGAAAGACCCATTTGATCTGAAGGAAATTACTTTATTGTACCATTACACATTTCTTTGGTTTCCACACTTACACAAAATAAGTAACAAGCAATATGTCTTTAAAAGTCTAAAGACAAATGTGTATTATTTGTTTTGCTCTTTGTTCTTTGAGGTGGTTAGTAGTTTGGCATTAGTACAGTTTATTGGCTGTATGTTGCTATGATAGAGCACTCTCACTAAGCATTTTAGTGTATGTGAGTGAATGTTTAGTATGGAAATGTTTGCAGTTTTTTCTGTCTGGGATGAAGACTGTTTTTAGAATATTTTTGGTGAAGAGTATTTTCAGACTATTTTTGATGCCAGTTAATGTAGTGAAACTATTTGTGGCTTAATGTGGTTTCTTTGCATAGAATAACACATTAATCTTAATTCCACTTTGAACAAACACATTTGCCTTCATTGTGCATCTCCTCATCATGAGGCATGTTTTTGCCTTAAAAAGCACTGTGCTTCATGAAAGTCTTGGGTAAACCAGAATCTTAGTATAGATTTGTTGTGACAGTTGCCAAATATATTTGCTTGAAAAACACATTAGGCTACCAATGAGCATATCCAGTAGTTCCACCGCACTACTGAGAACAGTCCAGTGCTTCTCATGTGCAAGAAAAGGAAATACTGGAGCACAGACGTTCAAAATGCTCGTTAAATAAAAAAGTTGGGTAACACTTTACTTGAAGGTATCTACATGAGAGTGACATGACACTGTCATGACACATGACCCCTAACCTTTAACCCTAACCTTAATTCTAACCCTAATTTGTCATGACAAAAACCGAATGATACTTAATAACAGAAGCGTTATGTCATTAACGTTTATGACACATTCATGACAGTGTCATGTCACTCTTATGTAGATACCTTCAAGTAAAGTGTAACCAAAAGTTGCATACGTTTTGATGTAAGACCTTCCTCATCAGAGTTGTCTTCATCAGACTGATGAAAATGTAATCATACATTGAAACATTATTCCAGTCTTTATGCACCTTTTTAATTGTAAGTAAGTCAGTTTTTATTGTCTCTCCCAGGAGAGAAATGTGCTTTGGGCAACCAGAGAGCATCGGTGACACATACATAAAAAAGAGGTCATACAAGCTACAACCACAAGACCTAGACCATTGTACATAGACTCACTATACATAGAACATGAAACACATTAGCGCGTACACACACACACACCTACCCCCACAACTACCCCCCCCCCCCCCCCCTCCACCCACACACAGACACACGCAGCTCATCCAATAAATAGTATAAAACCACGTTGACCCACTAGTTATTGCCCTATTGCACTATTCACCATTAAGTAGCTTAATTGATAGGAGGAACTTGAATCTATTTAGCCTACATGATGGTAGTCGGTATCTTCTTCCCAGAGGCATCAGCACATACTCTGTGTTTAGGACATGGGTTGGGTCTGTGGCTATCTTCAACCCTTGTTTCCTAACTGTCCTCAAAAATCTCATTTAACGAGGATGGGGGCTGAATCCCCATTATTGTGATGCCAGTTCTCTCTTTAATTGTGTTTCCTTTTCTTATATTTAAGTGTTTTCCAGTTTTGGTACCAAACCTTCTAGGGATACACAGGCTGGCCAAAGTCAGGGGAGAGTGGGGTTGTGGAGCAAAATCCAGTTGGCTGCAGTCACAGGTTTGACGTCATGCAGGGAAACTGCACCAATTCTTGGGAATTCTTTGTGGAGTATGCAACTGTGTAAGAAAATAAATAGCTTCCCCTTGGAATTATATGGTTCTTCTGTTCTGAATAATAGTCCTCAGATAACGAGCTTCATGTCACTGTCAGTTATTTTTTTGCATTAAATAGAGCAAAACTGATATGTGAAACAAGTCTCCTTACACATATAATGCCCAAAAAATGCATACAAAAAATCTGTTCACAGAAATGTCAGTTAGAACCTTATTATTCCAAGGGTATGATATGCCGATTGTTCTCATTTCCAAACAGACCCTTTGCTTAATTTGTTCACATGCTCATAGGCTATATTATGCACCTTAGGATTTGTTGCCCACCTGCTACTTCGAAAAAAATATGTGTGCAATTTTTGTTCTACTACAGATTGTTCCATAGATTGTGCCTCTGAAATGCAACAGATGTGCTACATAATATCTGATATAATTTGTCAACTAATAAATTTGTGCTGCACCATGCCGTGCCACTGAGTCATTTCTAATACCAAAAACTGATTGATAACTTTTTGTTCAGTCCCCCAAATCTTATGACTATCATACAAAAAGTTCAGCTTGATATCTTATTTTGTTGCTTATTGTAGTTTTGAGGGGTTATTGTGGTATTGTAGTAACTGTTACCTAAGGTTTTCCCTGCATAACAGTGTAGTATTTATTGTTACCCAAGCTCTCCTCTGCATTATAGCTTGGATGTTATACCTCATTTTGTCAAATTGCTTTCAATAAAAGCATCTGCTACATTAATAAATAAATGTAAATATGGCTATGGGATTTGGCAGACACTTTTGTCCAAAGCGACATACAAATAACACAATAGTTAAATTTAACAGTAAACAATTTAAAAATATAATAATAAATATGAAAATTGTTTATATATGTAACCAACTCTTTATTACTGCAAGCATCTGAAATTAACTGATCATATCTATCCGGCCATATAATACGAATAACAATCTAACCAGTTTCATTCGGGAACAACGGCTGCATGTGGGACCAACTGTACATGCAAGAAAAGCCGTCTTAACACAGACATATAGCATCAGCAGGCAACACTATGCTACAATTTCTGTAACTTATATGCAAGAATTTCAAGTGTGATGCATTTAATGTTTGTCTGAAGGCATCTCAGATAAAACCAACTAGTCTTTTGTGACGTGTCTGTAAACTGGTAAATCCTCTTTTCTAGTGTTCAAACAGAATCTTTGTGAGGAATGCACTTCAACAGAGGTTAATAACTGAGTCACCAAACTGGACTTGTCAGAGCTGTGCAGTCCTAAAATGTCCATGTATAAAGCTTATTACAACAACTGATCAAATTATGTCAAAAACATATAAGATCCATTATCCATTTGCCATTTGAGACACCGGGAGAAGAACCCAACTTGGATCTGTTGGCTGTCCAGCAAAGATTTCCACAGAGCTGCTGTCGGGTGGTACTGAGGTAACAAGCATGTTCGAGTTCGATTTGGGGTCCTCGCTGACTTGGGTATCAGGATTCTGACTGGATCCATTTTTGCTGTTAGGCCTACACCATGCCTTGACTGTTGTAGGATGAGGCAGAAAGCTATCAAAGCTCTCACGGACAAACCGGTAGGCTTTTGGAGAAAGGGCATAGAGAGTCGTGGAAAAAGACTTCAAATCATTGGACATACTGGCAGATTTACTCTTACACTTGGATCTGGTAAGGATTTCTTTGGCAACTCCTCCAAAAGAAGCCTCCATTATACCATTACAACTATTAGAAAACAACAACTTCTTTTTTAAATCAGCTACAAGTGAGGAGAGAGATTTCACTTTTCTTCTCAGTCTTCTTACTCTCTGCTGTTCAACCCTCACTGTCTTTCTGAAAGAAACTAATTTAGTTTGAGCATTCAAGAGTTGCTTATGTAGGCGAGGGGAGCTTTGGGGTACAGGATGGCCGTTATTGGCTAGTTGTTCCTCAGCTGTAACTGGATCTACACTGTGAGCATACACATAGTCGTGATCATGGTTGACGACAGGGATTTCAGCTGGTATTCCAGCACTGGGCTTACTTATTTTTATGTTCTGACTTGTTCTGGTAGTCCGCTTTTTGGGTATCGAAATAATGCGAGGGGGAAAAATAGTCGGAACTGCATTGCATATAAGGTTAAGGCGGCTATGGCCTACACGTGGTCTGAAACAGTCTGGCGTAAAGTGATCAGAACAGAGGGAAGAATGCTTGGTTGGAGTCCAGCCCACTCTGTTAACTTTGCGTACCCATTGCTTCAGCCGGTCTGTGTCACGGAGAGGGAATCTAAGAGGCAAAAAATGACACCATCAAATAACTGAAGAACAACATTGTTGTTTGTAATGCTCATATTGTTTCTCTTAAATCAACCAAAACTCCCAAATTGTTTGCACCTCAAAGTGGTCTGTGACGTAGATCTCAAATCATCGATATAGAAACCAAAGATTCTAGAGCGGTGCTCTTTCATAGAAACAACCACATCTTCTAGTAGCCATAATCTGTAATGGTAATACATTCAACATTGAAGTTAACTTACTTGAAAAAGCTTATTTTAGATGAGGCGCCCCGTCTATTTGAACATTTGACTGCCACACAGGAAGGCATGTTAACGTGAGCGGCAAAATGAGTTGTTAAGATTAAACTGCTAAGTTAAAGAAAAACACACATTGATGAAGACCAGTCAAGCGAAATTGAACTACGTTACAATCATCATTGTAGTTATACAACAAACTTGAAAGTCATGCTCTATCTATAAAATCTTCAGCGATAACTTTCAGAAATACGTGTGAAGTGAAAGACAGTAGCTATCAGAGAATCCGCTAACGAGCTTTGATAGTGTGAAGTTGTGAACGGACAACTTGACTTTTGTTGTTGTCTTCCGCGAGTAAAAATAACTTCCGGGTCGGTATCGTCTCGATTTTAAAAACAGAACTGAGTCAGAGAATGTCTAATGCCGTAGACGGGCTCTGACTGAGTGCACGTGATCCTTTTTCAATCTTTGAAAATGTAAAGTGGACAAAAGTAGAGTGGAGTGGACACTTTCAAAAAACATCTAGATAACTGAAAAACGTCTGTGTCATAATTGGTTAAACCAATCACATGGTGTTGTTATGTTCCGGGTTGATAGCGCTGTCACATCACATCCGCCATGGCACAGGATTGGTCATAACATTTCACTTTCAATCTTAACACTAATTACAGATTTAAAGGGTTTGCTTTGTGAACTCGTAAACATATTTGATCTAAAATGGTTATAGGGCTATTTGGCTGGTGATTGAAACCTTGGCCTACCACTAACGTTACCCTGGCCTTAGTGGTGTAGCTAGCGAGCTACGAAGGTGAAGAAGGTGTGTGTTTTGCAAACAGTTTTTACCTACACTATAGGCTATGCTATTAATGATGGGATCAATCCAGTTATTGCTTCATTTTAGTATGCTTTGATAGAATAACATTAACGTTAACTTAACTTACAGGTGTGTTTGTGATATATGTTAATGTATATTATTGATACCCACCTATATCAAACTGCGGGGCAGATGGAAAAGTTGGATGTCAGTTTTTTGTATTCCACTTGCTGCCTTAAACTAATCTTAGCTTTAATTACAGAACAATGTCGAGTTTACCTCAGTCAAAGGAGGATTGCTCTTTCGAGTTTCCCTCAGACTGGGGAGACGATGCACGCATGGCGTTCCTATTTTCGGCATTCAAAGAGAACAGAGATGTCGATTCTACAGATTGGGATGGTAAAATGGACTTCTGGACGCCACTAATCATAAACCACTGCAGACGTCGTGGCTCTGTCTGCGTAAATTTGCACGAACTGAACGAAAGTTTTCGAAGAAAGGGCAGTTCGCCCCTGGGTCTGGGAACTGTTCTTCAGTCCATGTACAGGTACTGCATATTATTTGTCAAACCCTGCCGCTGCAGTGCTTAGCTAAGTCCTCCTTTAGTTATTACAAAACGAGTATAAAGGGAAGCCAAGCTCTGCATCCTTTGTCAATTGGTATATATCACCTAGTAAATTATGTTTGGTATTTTGATGTAAAGGAATGGAAAAGTGCAGAAAGAATCAGAGTTTGCCGCAAATGTGGATTCTGGCTGGCTATCGTGGGGAGTTGGCCTTTTGCTTGTTAAGCCGCTGAAGTGGACATTGTCCACTCTTTTGGGCAGTGGTCGTGTACCTCTGGAAGAGTCTTTTGTCGTGATTGAGTTGGTCAAGGTGAGTTTCATTAATCATATCAAACATTGGCAACATATACTGATTATATCAAAACATTTTACAATATGTACATTCAGTAATATAAGATTGTGTCTTGTGTTTATCGTCCATAGGAGAAAGCGGTGAAGCTCCTGGAGACATATCGGTCCTCTCCTCTGGCAGACAGGTGTCTGTTGTCCTTTCAGGAGCTGAGAACACTGGCCTCCCATGTTTGTTCTGATGAGACCAACCTGTGCTTGGCTCTGCTTCAGCTGCAGAGAGACAAGCAGGTGACCGTGTCGCTTCACGAAGGCGAAAAGGTGGGTTGATGAATGTGATTTAATTCTGGTTGGATCACTGATATAGTGATCGCTCAGGGGATTTCTATGACCCCAATGGATCTTATGCATGCAGGGCTCTATAGCCAGGTCATTTATTTCCAGAGGAGCCAGGTGTTTTGTAGCTGCCACTATTGTTAATGTAATTAGTGTAGCCTACCTCACTACACAGACCCGATTGGGTGTTGCACCTAGTGAATCAGCATGTTACAATGTAGAAGGAATGCAAAGTTGTAGAAAGAGTAAACAGGTAAGGAGCAGAATGTAACAGAAGATGCCGTCACAACATAGCTGACGCTCCACTGGAAATAAATTATCTGGATAAAGAGCCTTCCATGCATAAGGTGGATTAGTAAATACAGCTCAGGTATCATTGCTAGTAAAGTGTGCCAAAGTAGAGTAAATTTGTCAGCTGTGATTTTTCTCTCTCTCTCTCTCTCTCTCTCTCTCTCTCTCTCTCTCTCTCTCTCTCTCTCTCTCTCTCTCTCTCTCTCTCTGTTGTGTCCAGCTGGTGAAGTTCTCCCAGCCTGGGCAAGGTCGTGTGAGCCCTGTCAGTGATGTGGACCTTGGTATCTACCAGCTGCAGCGCAGTGAGAAGCTGCTGGGGGAAAGAGTGGAGGCCCTGGGCAAGGAGGCAGACAAGTACGTCTTGAAGACAACTCGCACTGCATGCAATACAGACTTAAGACTGTCCAAATTGGTCTCACATTATGCTTTGCCGGTCTGGACGGTCTGCTTTAAAACACAAATCTGGGCATGTTTATTACTAAAGGAGAGGTCATGCGCACCATCCCTTTTAAACTGATGGCCGCTTGTTTTTCAAACTCCTTTGGATTAGTTTTGATGAAAACATGAGGCAGATGATGAACCAAACAAATACTGTTTCATTTTTACAGATGCAAAGAGGAGGCCAGGGCTCTACTCAGTGAGGGGAAGAAATCTCAGGTAAGTCATCTGGCAGGCCTTGGTTTTGGGACCCATTTATGATGTAGAGGTTTGAGCAAAATCTGAGAAAATTTGAGCAAAATCTGAGATGGTGCAGCAGGGTGGTTTTGAACTGTTAGTCTGCCTCTTAATGCAAGTAATACAATGTTTAAAAGTACCGCAGAATTGTTGTACATATTCAAGGCTTAAAGATTACAGGCACTGTCTAACTGTAGACCGGGCTGTTAAACATTTGAAAATTAATAAAAGTACATCACGTGGAATCAATTGGTGTAAAGAGTTGCTCAGCTAGAACTATGTTAATGTGGATGTTAAAAAGATAAAGTGGGCAGGGGCAGTCTGTTAGTATTGAAAAACCGTCTCCTTGATTCCAAGTGGGAGACACTGAGTTGGCGAGCAATTAGTTAAAGACAAGAGAAAGTATGACATAAATAAAACCCCTAAAATTTAACAGTAGCATATTAGTCTAGTCCGGGCACAGTGACCCTTGTTATATAATTGACAAATGTAAGTCGCTTTGTTTAAAAAGCATCTGCTAAATGTCTTGCTCCCTGTGTAGGCTCTGAGGTGCCTTAGGGGGAGGAAACGTGTGGAGAAACGGGCCGACCGGCTTTATGCCCAGATGGAAACTGTAAAGGGCATTCTGGACAGAATAGCCCACTCACAAACAGACCGCCTGGTGAGAAAATGGACACATGCTACAGCCATGTTAAACCATACTGTACATCCTTCTGTACTCAAAACAAATAGAAATTGAGTCTGTTTTGTATACATGCCGAGTATTCTCCTGTGAAGCTTTTTTTTAATCATCACTCAAGGGCTGTTCACACCAGTAACGTTAACTATAACGATTACTGTAATAACAATAGTTTTATGTATCTCTAGCTAATATGAATGACAACGTCCACACTGCATACTATAACAAAAACAAAATGAAGAATGATATTCTTGGAAATAGAGCAATTTTGATTACGTGACAGCCAATCTGAATCAATCGAAGTTTAGAAATCACATTAATGAACATGAGACTTTTCCTTACTGTTGGTCAGTGCGGATGTTGATATTGATATTGTTATTGTCACCGTTGTCTTTTGCCTTTATGCTGCTTCTTAAAATCTGCCCTTAAACCTAGTATGCTTAATAAGTTCCCTTGATCTTCCCCATGCACAGTTTATTAATTGAGAATGCTGATGTTGAACGGAAAGAGCATTGATTGACGTACAGTTTTACGTTCATGTTGAGCCCTATCAAACACAATGCCTGTGTTTGTCACAGGTGATGCAAGCGTACCAGACAGGTGTGGCTGCTCTGCGTCTCTCATTAAAAGACGTGACTGTGGAGAAAGCTGAAAGTTTGGTGGATCAGATCCAGGAGGTAAGACCACCTTGTTCTCTTTTGGTATGAATATAATTTTGTCACCCCTGATTATTTTCCCTCTGATCCTCTGTCCTCTGTGTGCTTAGCTGTGTGATACTCAGGATGAAGTCAACCAGACGCTTGCCGGAGGAGCACTGGACACAAGTATGTGTGCTACATTGAGGCTTGACTACCACCTAATGATCTGTACATGTCATCTATAAAAGAATATGAAAAATTGCATGGCAAAATAAATGTACTTGAAAAATGCATGTATGATTTTGTTAGGGTACTCACAATGTTGGCGTAATGGTTTCTATGTTGTATATGTCCCAAATAAAAAATAGATTGTACACAGTACACACAGAAGCACCACAGAGTCATTCGTCATGCTGTATTTGCTGTACTCAGTGATGTTGTGTTTGTTCTTGTAGCTGGTGGGGACACGGTCGAGCTGGAGGAAGAGCTCATGTCTCTTTTGGAGAACTCTGCTCCAGATGGACAGCTGGACCTTCCAGAAGTTCCTTCAGGACCCTTGTCATCCAGCAGGGAAAAGGGTGCCCTCGATGATGATTTCTTCAACTCTTTACCCAGTGTACCTGACTCACGGTTAAATATCACAGACGAGGAGTTGGACAGGGAGCTGAGTCGCCTCAATATCTCTGGAGCAGGTTTGTTTTTCCTCGTCTTGATCTGAGCTCTAGGTAGAGTTTTTTTTGTCCAAGGTTGTTATGACTTACATTTTACATTTTCTTTGTATTGAAGAGTCTAGAGGGAAATTGAAGGAGGTTAATATGGCCTGTAGGTACAGTCTCATGGAGTTTTTCTGAACAGTGGCATTGGCCGACTTATATTACAAATGTCTCGGAGTGAAAAGGGATAAAAGCTCACCCCCTTTGTTTCATTCTGTTACAGAATAGTCTGCCATTTAGTAATGTTTAAAGTCATCAGTGTCGTCTGTTTAGTGATAAAAGGCTGTTATCTTGCTGTGAATTGTTGACTGATTATGTATTTTTCCTAACAGGTGGGCAGCAGAGGGGACCGCTCTCACCACTAAAGAAACTAGAGCCGGCCCAGTGAAGCACAATGAAATGTATTAGTTTTAAGTAATAAGCAATCAAACTACAGTATATTGTATGTTTTGCAATATGCCTTTATTCATGTTTGTTATGGCATGTTTGTGATCCTTTTTATTTTAAACTAAAAGTTTTAAAAGTGGCCTTTTAAAGTTTGTGAAGTGTTACTCTAATAAATGATTACAATTATGATGCCAAAACAGCTGATTCTGTGTGACAGAATCATATTAGTTATTACAGAATAAATTGTATGTAAATGTAAAATGTGATTGTCTCGACTTTAGCATCATGTTTTTCTACACATGTATTACATAGTTTTGTCCTCATACTTATTAGAACATGCTGTAATTTGGATACGGCAAAAAAAACAAGGCTTGTTACAAATCTTTCGACAAGAAACTTAGAACTGTCGCGCATGCGCAACCTGGCAATCTCAACGGAATGAGATTTTCTTGGCCCATGGCGACACGTCTCTCAGCTTTGAGATGATTCTGGTTTCGATCTAATGTCGAAACAAGGCCTGGATGCACAAATAATGACATGTGTGGGTATGTAGAACATTTATTTGGCCAGGGTGGATATATGACAACACGATAAATACGGAATTATAGCTATTACGCTAACACGAGCTAAGGTGTTAGCATAGATAGCTAACCGTTAGCTACTTTACATTTAAACGCTAGCATGCCGCCCGGTTAAACTTTCTCGTGAACCTACAAATTGGGTTATAACGGTAGCTAGCTGCTAGTTTTGGTTTAGGTAGCTTTCTGAATGTCTCAAGTGGTGACGTACACATACTCTGCATGGTTATCGTATTTAGTTTTAAGCATTCAATGTATCAGCGTAAGCGATACAATATGTCAATGGATAACATCTTGAACAGGTTGCTATGCTAATTACGTTACGCTGGTGGAGCTCTGCTCCAGTATTATTAGCAAACGAGCTAACTTTTAACCTTGCTGGCAGCTAACCGGCTGGTTAGAATGTATGGAATTTGGCTAACGTTAGCCAGACGCACGACTACAGGTTATGTAACTTCAGGTATAAAGCCAGATAGGATGCTGTTCTGACGTTGACAGTAACGTTAAAAGACCGGGGCCTTCGTGTCGCGTTGGACAGTTATTGAAATAAGATACTGAAGGGGATGCATTAGCAGCTACTGGACCAGGTAGATTTCTCTGATAAGTTACTTACGTTAACGTTATGCGTTGAAGCAGTGTTCCCCTGCTTTCTTAGTAAAGTGACCTAACTTTTAATATTGGCTAGTTTGTAAGTTACACTGGCTGGTTAGATGAAACGTTGTAACGATAGGTAACTTAGGTTATAGGTATACAAGTGCAAGATCAGTTGGATAACACATTTCAGGTGGTCATCTTTCACCTCAGGTTCTGCAGTGACGTGTATGAGCGTGAGTTTGGGTCATTATGTTTGACAGTTAGCTTCTTACCATATGTTAGGCTATAACCGTCTGTGGTTACAACAGGTAATGCTAACCACCTACGCAATTTATATTTTACAAGCAGTGGCAACGTTGCCACGTCATTAGTCCACGATCGATGTTTCGTTACCTGTCCATAATAGATGAATTTGTAGATGATACCCAAAGTTAGTTGCCTGATAAAAGCATGCATCAAAATGATTTGGCAAGATTTTTTTATCTGCTTTTCAAACATTTCGAGAAATGTTACACCTAGTCAGTGAAGTTGGATGTCTTTGTTATTGCTTTGAAAAATATTATTCTAATTCGGTATATTCTCAAGCTAGTTGCCTATAACCTTTACATCAGGACAAATGTATTTTTTTTTAGTATGAGTTTGTTATTCTTCTGGCTCATTACAGGTTGGTAATGACGTGCTCCAGAAGCCTCCATGTGCATCAGCAGGGTTACCGGTAATGTTACAGGAGTCAAATGTCAACACCTCGGTTACATTGAATTGATTTGAACAGCTCTCGACAGGATGGGAAAGTAAGTTTCCATTTCAGTGAAAGCAAATGTTGTTTGCAAATGAAGGCATTTCGTCCCACGACATCTTCTCAAATGCATCCGTTGTATAAAGTGAAACGTAGGACCAGTAATAATGATGAACTGCCGATCTAATCTTGTATCCTCCTCTCCTCTCTTCTCCCCTGCTCTGATCTCCACAGGATCAGCATATCCTGCCTTTTCCCTGCTTCCTGGCACTTCAGCATATCACCAGTCGTTCTCCCCCGGCTCCTGCTTCCTTCATTCAGACAGCTAATTTTCCTGAGTTTGTTGGCGGGGCTTCTGGGTCTCCTTTACCTGCTGCTGGTCACAGGAAAGGGCCAGTACAGCTGGGTGAGGGAGGATTCCCACATTCACAGGTGAAGGTGTTATATTGGTTGCCATGTCACTTGATTCCCCGTAACCTTGACAGATTTATGTGGTGTATGGTGATGTCCTGCTTATTCACCTGTTTGTGTGGCACCCTTGTAACCCTGTAGACATTTGGCCAGGGTGACGGATTTAGAGGTCACAGACACCAGCAACCCAAACCTTAACTATGGGCTGGTGATTGACTGTGGAAGCAGCGGTTCACGGGTGTTTGTCTACTGCTGGCCGCGGCACAACGGCAACCCACACGACCTGCTAGACATCCGTCAGATGAGAGACCAGCATAGGAAGCCCGTAGTCATGAAGATTAAACCAGGTGAGCTATTCTCTGTGCACGTTTAAGGAAAACACTTGGGGTTTTATTGACTGTTTTTTAACATGTAGTCATATCTTTGTTTTTTTAATCTGTAACCTGCTGTTGTCTGTTGTAACCCTCTGGTGCTTGTGGACTGACAGGTATCTCTGAGTTTGCTACCACGCCAGAGAAGGCCAGTGACTACATTTACCCTTTACTAAGCTTTGCGGCACAACACATCCCAAAGTTTAAGCACCAGGAAACACCTCTTTACATCCTCTGCACCGCGGGAATGAGATTGCTGCCTGAGAGGTACGCAATATATGACAGACAATAAATCCAAAATGTTTTCATCATGTGTTGCAATAGAAAGCAAATGCATTCGCAAGACCACAAAATGCACTTGGGTTCACAATGAAGTCCACAGAGAAGGCTCAGTCAAAGACAAGCTAGAGAATACTTATCTCGTCACATGATTTGTGACCTGGAGTTGAGCTAAACAATGTTCATATGGCATCAGATTATCCAGAAATGAATAGATGTTCTCGCACTAAACTCTACTGCTACCATTACTTCCTTTTTGTTGGGCTTGCTGTATTTTGTGAATTGGAGCCTTGCCAGTAATGTTGTCCACTCTGCATGGAAGCATACAGATGCCACATACCTGAATATCAATAGAACCCTCTCACCTAATCTTCTGACTTGATAGGCAGGTTGCTTTCAGTAGGGCTGTGAAATGTGGTATTTTAAAAAGAGGTTCTAAGCTTTTGGCGAGGCAAATATGGAGTGGTTTCAGTGTTTGGACATTTGTGATGAACAGTGGTGTTGGTCTTTGCCTGGAGTTGTGAATGGAGTTTCCATGTTCAGTCAGCAGGAGGCGATCTTGGAGGATCTGCGGACAGACATCCCTGTGCATTTTAATTTCCTGTTCTCAGACTCTCATGTCGAGGTCATCTCTGGGAAACAGGAGGGTAAGTCTGCTCTCTACCAGCACTTTATATCAGACCGTGACACAGACCAAGTGTGAAGACATCTTTAAACGCACATTTAAATTCACCTTTATTTTTGGATTTGTCCAGGTGTGTATGCATGGATTGGGATAAACTTTGTTCTTGGAAGATTCAATCATGGAGATCATGGTGAGTGCCTGGTTTCCTTAGCTTATGATGGTTTGTTGCCGACAATGGCATTTATTTTGTATTAAATCCGTTTGCTCCTTCACCAGATGGTGAGGCAGTGGTGGAGGTGCAGGTCCCAGGGGGTGACCAGCAGGAGGCGATGGTACGCAAGCGGACAGCCGGCGTGCTGGACATGGGCGGCGTCTCCACGCAGATCGCATTCGAAGTGCCCAAAAGTGTAAGCTTTGCTTCTCCACAGCAGGTTATTATCCCTAAACAGTTTCCCTTTTTTACAAGTTTGTTGACATTTGTTGCTCATCCGATTTCTTCCCCACATTTGAATCACCACTGGCCCACGGTCTGTGCTGTGAACATCCCTGTCTGTTTAATGGAGTTGAAGTTCTTCCTTCTGCAGAGATAAGATGCATGGATTCAGAATAGGATGGGGCATACACTTTTAGAGCACTAACTAAAAAGCAAGGATGGGTTAATTCAGACTTTGGAGATCTGTTATTCGGCAGTTTTGGTGTGTGAATAGGCTCTGGGGATAGATTTGCGTAGCTAAATATAATGGGCTATAATGTAGGATGGCAGATCTTCAGGTTTGGGTGTCCCTCTGCTGACAAGCATAACATTTGTAGATCAGGGTTTCTTCACAAATATGCACACAGTATTTTTTAGGTGAATTTAAGCAGAAATGATTACAATCAATCTCAAAATACTGATTCCTTCTCATTGAGTGATTTCTGTGTTTGAAGGCTTTTGAGTGATGGTGTATAATGCAGTGCAGCTTCTTGGGTTTAACAAATAAGCTGAAACCTCGATTGGGTGTTGGTGTGGCTCTGAAGTACTGCTTGCTGGTTTTAACCTTTAGAATAGAAAAACACAATAGTCACTAACGTCTCTGTCCTTAGAGTGATTTTTATATATATATATATATATATATATATATATATATATATATATATATATATATATATATATATATATATATATATATATATATATATATATATGGACGGCCTGGCTTATCGCTGACTGTGCTTCCGCAGGAGGAGATGGCAAAGAACCTGCTGGCAGAGTTTAACCTGGGCTGCGATGCCCACCGCACAGAGCACGTCTACCGTGTTTATGTGTCCACTTTCCTGGGCTACGGCGGCAACGCAGCCCGCCAGAGATATGAGGAGAGCATGGTCAGCAAGATCGTCGCCCAGAACAAGTAAGACCCCCTACGTTTAGCAGAAGAGTTGTAACGAAAACGAGGTGTAGTCTGATCAACCCACAGGATTTTGCTGCTTTTTGTTGCTCAGTGGGTTCAGATGAGATTATTATTATTATTATTATTATTATTATTATTACAACATTTGTTAGTATTGATAATCACCTATTCATCCGATCTCAATAAAAACTGTGGGTCAGTGTGGGTTACAGATCAGCGGTTTCCAACCACTAGTGTCTGCGGCTCACTGGTTGTCAGTGAAGGCATTGTTGCTGGTCCATTACCATGCATTTGTAATGTAGTTTCAATGTAGTAATCACTACTTTGTAGTCAGTGGTAGTCCCCATGCTGCTTCCCTTGTCAGAATGGTGGTCCTTGGGTCACAATCAGTTGAAAACCTATGAACTGAGACGCTATGTTGGAGAGTATACTTGCTCAGCGGTGTGTTTCTGTGTGTCTCTCTGCAGGCTTCTGGACCAGCATGTGGGCGAGTCTGCAGACACTCCAGTCCTAGACCCGTGTCTTCCCAACGACCTGCAGGACGAAGTGGGACCCACGGGGCAGAGGATCCACATCCGCGGCACCGGTGACTTCGACTCGTGCCGCCTGCTCCTGCAGCCGTTCCTCAACCGCACCAACGAGACGCACACCTCCCTCAATGGCATCTACCAGCCAGCCATCGACTTTCGGAACAGCCAGTTCTACGGTTTCTCCGAGTTCTACTACTGTACCGAGGATGTGCTGCGCATGGGCGGTGACTACAACTCCACAAAGTACACCAACGCTGCAAAGGTAGGAATCTGTAGTAAGTGTAGGCACAGCATTTGTCTGCAGGCAATAATATCTATTTACTATGAAAATATTATATATATATATATATGTGTGTATATATATGTATGTATGTATGTATATGTGTGTGTGTGTAATAACACAGTGCTGTTGTGGGTGCAACAGTCAAATACTTAAATTAAAGATGGCAATCTTGTCTTCTGGAAAGTTTGCCACTATGTATTCTGAAACTGTAAGTGTATTTTTTTTGTAAGTATCTAAACCCCATATAACAATCAACACCTCATGCCATGGTTTTTTTGCTTTGTTTTTATTCCCCCTGTAGAACTACTGTGCCACCCAGTGGAGGACCTTGAAGGAGCGCTTTGACCGTGGTCTTTATGCCTCTCATGCTGACTTGCACAGACTTAAGTAAGTCTCAGAGGTAGCCTCTGTTGCTAATAACAACAGCAGCTCTTCTATTTGGTTCAGTGTTTTCTGTAAGGTCATATCTCCCTTTGCAGGTACCAGTGTTTCAAATCAGCATGGATGCATGAAGTTTTCCACACTGGCTTTGCCTTCCCCTCTAATTACGACAACCTGAAGACAGCGCTGCTGGTCTACGACAAAGAGGTGCAGTGGACACTGGGAGCCATTCTCTACAGGACACGTTTCCTGCCTCTAAGGTGACAGAACATATAGCAACACTGTAGGCAGTAACTTACCAATTTCTGTCATATGAATTTAAAATAAGCAAATAGTTTTTGTGTCACCATCAAATGTATTTTTAATATATAGGGTCATGTGAAGGCATAAAAGTAAAGACCAATAGTTAGCAGATGCCTTTCTCCATATGCACTATATTTTCTAGTCCAGTCTTTTTTTTCTGTAGTAAATTACAGTGTGATGCCATCTTCAGAACAGTAATGTAAACAGTAACAGTAAAGCTTATATTTGGTGCATTTGTTATTTCTGTCAAGTCAGACAGCATTGTCTATTACCTATGAGATGCCGTTCTTAAATTGGGTTTCCTTTTTTGCCCGGTCTTGTGCCTGTAGGGACATCCAGCAGGAGAGCCTGAAGGGGACGCACTCTCACTGGCGCCCCAGCTTCCCCTACATCAACACGCACTACCTGTTCCTGGCGTGCTTCTTCGTGGTGCTGCTCTCCATCCTGCTCTACCTGCTCCGGCTGAGGCGCATCCACCGCCGGGCGGTCGCGCTCAACCGTGGAGCCGCCTCCTCTTTGCAGTGGTTGGAAGAAGGCTTGGACTCCCCTGACGTCCTCGTCACGCTATAGGCTGGAGGCTTGCCCTTCGTTAGGTTTTGCCCCTGCCCCCACCCCACTCCTGACATCACCCTGCCAGGGCCCTTATTGGCCAGTACACATGAAGGTCCCCTTTTTAGACTGCTGAAAAGATGGCAATAATCACGCTGACTTGACAAGACTGTTTGGACTGAGAGCTCACGCCTCAGGTGAAGTTTCTGTGCTGCTGTGGCCCATCACAAAAAAAGACTGTTAACTTCACTGACCTGCGATTTCAGAGGACATTTTGAGTGCTATGAACCGTTTCCGTTTCAGTCTAGCTTTGAAATGATCATGTGTTTCTGTGTTAATTTATTTTTGATGTCTTTGGTTTTCTTGTTTCTTTATTTTTCGTTTTGTTTTGTTTTCCTTTTTTTTAAAATGACCATTAGCAATGTTAGCAACAGTCCTGAACGTGCACACTCTGTGGCCCGGAGAGATTTGTTCCCGCACTCCGTGAAGTCCCTTCATGATTTAGATGGAGTTGGACCTTCGTGCCATCCGCCTCCTTTGTGCCAAAAAAAGAAGGGCACCTTTCTTCTCCCCACTCCTCATGGACACCCTCTCATCCAAGTTGTTTAAATCACACACACGACTAGATGATATTGTTTCCAGTGGCACATTCCTTAGTTAGATAGGCAACTTTATCATGTCCCGAGTTGCCCTCCTCATGTCAGGTGAGACCTGGCTCCGAAGCCCTTGTAAGCAGAAATGCCCATGCCTTCTACCATAGATATTAAAAAGCTTTATTTATCTATGGCTTCTACCATAGGGAGACCACATGGAAATGCCCGTGGCTTCTACCATAGAGAGATCACATGGACATTGATTTCGCTACTTGGCAGTCCTTTTAGATACCGGTGTTACTCCACTTAACAGAATGTTTAATAGTTTTGTGGTACACCTCAATAGATGGTATTTCCTTGAAAAATGCCTCTGATTTTACCGTTGGTAAATATTTCTGACTAGGGTTATGGGATATCTGCACTGTCAAAACAGTGTTTCTGTATACGGTAGAGGGTAAAAATCCAGTGCAGAATAGTAGAGATCCCAAGGCATAGACCAATGCTTGTGCGTGCGTGCGTGCGTGCGTGTGTGTGTGTGTGTCCGCGTGCGTGCATGTAAGGGAAGAATGGTTTATCAGACCTTTTTGTTTTGATTTCTAGTTGGTTTCTAGTCTTTCAAAAATGTTATGATTAGTGCAGAGACTCTTTCCAGGCTTCTGATTTCAATAGAGCACACTTTTAGGGACCACATTGCATCTCGGTTTTACATCTTGAAAAACTGCTTGTGTCAAAACCCATAATAATAATGCCGATATTAGCACCGCGTACTATAGTGTGTTTCCTGACACTGCTATGGCATGCAGTGTCATAGAGTTGTATAGATTTCAATATGTTGTGCATCCATGCTTCATAATACCCCTGGTACTTTTTTCTTGGGTTTTCATAAAATGGTTTAAAGGTGTCTGCAGCAGCTCAATAGGAAGACCATATTTGAATAACAATATCGTGCAATATTTTTTTCCGCAATGTCTTATCACATGTTGAGGTCTGACCCAGCTGTAATCCCAGCGCTGGTCCTGTATTTTTGAGGAGTGAAAGTCCAGTCTGCTGAAAATGATCCACAGGTCTTTTAGTCTATGTGAATCTGTCACTGAATCCTGTGTATGTGTGTGTGCGAGCGAGTGAATGTGTGTGTTTTTATTCATTTGAGGCTTCTTTTTCTGAAGCCATTGTCACTGCTGTATGAAAAAATGTTTGTGAAAGCACAGACGGCATATTTATAAATGATGTTCAGGAAAGGAATCTGTTTGCACGGAAAAGTTCAACAATCTTGTCTGATATTAAAAACATATTGAAGTCCTCAATGAGTCTAAATGGCATTTCCTCAGGCTTACTGATGGTGAATGAATAGATTGAGGGCCCTAATTTGAAACCTGTGCAAAGTGTAACTAATGCTAATGTAATAACTTACTATAATCAATTAGCTAATTTAACACAATCAGCAAGACCTGAAGCGCAAACATTGATGACACTGCTCAATGCTCCCATATGCCACATGACTGCTCTAGTGTAAGTGGGATAACTTTGCTTTCAACAGACATTACATGTGCTTGCCATTTAAATTAGGGCCATGAATTTGATCTTTCCCCTAGCAAAAAAAACCTCCAAAAAACAATTAGGGCCATGAGTCCATGAGATTTTCTTATTGTTACAGTCAGTTCCTGGGATGTAAGGATCAGTACTATTACAGCATGTTGTAACAAATCTACGTGGAGAATGAACCATTGTGTGTGTTCTGGACTATGGGAGTACTGCAGGAGTGGGCTGAATGGTTTTCCCAGTGATCTGTCTGATGAATGGGCAGATCAGCTGGCCTCTCCCCTCTCCTGGAGTGAGAAGTGGCTGACTAGATGACGAGGTGGCCATCCTGTGGTGACGTGAGGGTTGAGTAAACAAGCTAATGCATCTTTATGGCAGTGGTAACCGGGTCTTACAGATCCCCTGTGGCCTTGGGAAGAAGGGCAGAGGACATGGGCGGGAGCATCAATCAGGCATGGCAAGCCGCAGACAGGCGCTAACGCTCAGGTCACCTGGTCAGGTCAACAACCTAGTAAGTGTCTCCAAGCTCGACTCCCGGCCTATCACACAGATTGCGTTTTCCTAGCCGGCGTGTCTCACTAGAGTCTGGGTGGCTCGCTGTCACAGTGCCCCGCTGGAGGGTTTTGTTTTCAGGCTACTGCCCCGGCCACAGTGGGGTCAGGTTTCACCGCTCACCCAGGCAGAGGTGCTAAAGAATCACTACTGACAATGCCCCCTGCATGCAACTCCAGCACAGGGGAGAGATTGGCTGCCCCATTCTCTTGCCCAATGTGTTAGGTGTTTGTTTATTTTCAGTAAAACCCTCTAAGCTTTTTAAAGCCAGATATTGGCAGGTTTTCTGTCAGTCAGGTGAGGTTAGGGGAGGTTGTTTTGGAAGTTACAAAACCTTAAGAACAAGAACCTTGTTTTCTGTCAAGCTCATATTGTCCTTTAACTGTACATACAACAATAAAAGCGAAGCACATAATTGGTGTTGATGTGTAAGCTGTCTGACATGAGAACATTCTGTTTCACTGCCGTCTGTCATGCCCAGTCCATTTATTCAAGTGTAACTCTCAACAGGGATTTTATATCAAGTAACAGCCTATTCATCTTATTAAAGCTAGTCTGTGTTTCTTTCCAATACACCTTTTAAGTGTCTTGCTCCCTGTGGTCCACCATCGGTCCATTCTGTGAGTGTGCAGAAAAAACACTGGTTCATACACAGTCCTGCTTTTGTAAGATGGGAAACGAAGTGGCTTGGACCAAGCCGTGCACTGTTTCAGCCTATCAACACATTGTGTCAGGACAGGGAGGGGTGTCATTTGATTGGCTGTTGTGCTCAAATATCAACCTTTTCCCAGAATCCAGGACTGGATATTTCATGGTTTTACTCAATCACTTTAACATCTCTTGTCTTCATGTCTCAGGACATTTGAAAGTTTTAAAGGGACTGTAGTCGTGTAGCTTTGTCTTGAAACTCCTGTATTACTCAATGCAGACAAAATATCTACATTGTGAAATAAATTCCAGGATTTCATTCAGGAAGTACAGATACACAAGTGCATAGACACAATACAGAAATCAGCCTCAAGCAATCTGTACAGCTGCACCATTCCCTCAATATAAACAATCTAAACAGAATTAGACACAGCAAGTGAGCATTCAGCGTTCTGTGGTGTTAGATGCAGCATGCCATCCCTTAATTCAAGCAGCACAGTGTAGGCTATGTTACTATCAGTCACTGGTTTCCAGTATCATTCATTGGGTTTTCTTCTTTACACACCGCTCTTAAGGATGGTGCCCTCTCAGCACTGTGAGGCACCGTGATTGTCTCTCCTAATGGAGTGTCTTGGGTCATTATGCCTCTCATTTTTCAGCTGTGTCATTGTGAACCCAATAAGGTATTGTTGCTGTGGAAGCACTTCCTTCTCTACCAGGGGACATGTCTCAGAAGGTGGCACTAAACAGTGAGTTAGTTTAGTATTACAAATCCTGTTGATCAAAGTGTTTCAATAGACTTAAATGAATAAGAAATGTTTCACGGCTACACATAATTATCCCTGAAATAGGAATGTTTCACTGCTACACATCATTATCCCTGTGTCTACAAATAGAGGGACAGCAGTTGTACAGCAGTTCAAATTGTAAGTTTAAAACATGTTGTCTACTTGTGTACATCTACTTGTTTATTATGATTTAATTCATATGACTTTTAACTTTTTTCCTCAGTCCTAAATGGATATACTGCTCACAGGGATCAAATATCAGTTGTAACCAAGAGACAGAGAGCATGTAAAGGTTCAAGTGGCCAGAATATGAATCATACCAATATTGGACCTTTCAACTACTGTATAACTTCACTATAGAGTTTAACATAGCACACAAGTGTGTGTAACTCCTCTAAACGTAAAGAAATGCTATTACACTGAGAAAAGATTGGTCATTTGTCAAGAAAACGTGTTTGGGCTATACTTTCACCTGACTGTGTTGTAATTTGATTACGTATGAATTGTGATATAGCTTTTTATGTGTTCTATTTACTGCCAGGTATTTTGACCCCTGTGAGTTGATGTCTAATGTTTTATGTTAAGGATGTGACTGTTGTGGAAGGCCAAGTGGTTTTCAAGTGTAATTATCACTTTCTCTGCTGCTCTGGTGCGGAGGGAAGTCAGTCTGTTAGTACAGCTGTAGATCCAAGGTGTAAACACACATACTGTATGTCCCTCAGCTGACATAACAAAGTGTGCACACTGATAGAGGCCTCGTCTCAAAACCCAACACACTTTACAGTAACAGGACACGCCGCGCCATACCATCCACAGTTGAGGATTTAATGGTAGCCATCATGCACCACTGCACTCATCTCATATTAGTTATATCTGTGAAGGTGATTAGACAGGGCATTAGTCATATAGGGACAATGTAATACATTGTCTTATTTGAGAGGACATTTATCTGGGACAAGGCACAGTTTTTTTTAAGGTGCATTGAATGTTTTTCTTCTTTTCCTTTTTTTCAACTAATGCATTGGAGTTGCACTGGTGGTAGACATATCTGAAAGATAACACCTGACAAATGTTCCTGTGTATATACATTGTTCTGTTGATTGTTTCAGGTGCATGTGTATACATTTCTAGACAATTTAGGATATAAACACATGTAAAAAACAGAGGCAAACAATCTGAAGTAATACTGAGCAACAACTTTATGTGTCATGCCCTCAGAGTTACATCAGCAAGTCAGATGGGGTTTTCATAGTTTCATAACCCAGCTGGTTATAGGTTGGGAGATGTGAACAGTGAACAGCCAATCTGCTTCTGATTTCTCATCAAAATTAACCTTGAATTGACTTGCGATGAGAACAAGCCTTTATTGATCCCTAGGCTGCACACAGGGACAACATTTAGGCCGTTTTGTATGTCAAGTATTGATATGAAGTTTCAAATGACACAACAAATGTAATATTGTTCCAAAACTGGCAACTGAAACAGTTTAATAATCAACTGATTTATATAATTATATCACTAATTTCACCGGAGCTATTGAAGTAACCGAAGATTGCACCTTGTGAATGTGGCCTGCAATAAGATCCAGGAAATGTATTGATGCCATCCCATGAATTATTGAAAAGTCCCTTTGGAAAAAGTGTGCAAATCCATTTAGGCATATATTATCACATGTAGCCTATATGCACACCCCTGTCCGCAGCATTCTGTTTTTACATTTTGAAGAGGCTCACTAGACAAAGATAATCAAATTTTTATTAGGAAAATAAGCAGAATAAAAAAAGGAAGACATGGTTTAACATTTGCATTCACAATTCTCCCCCAATATTTTGACAAATGGAATGTAGGTTGTATCAAAAGGTGTCTTTACATTCTGCCTGCTTCGCACCGTAGGCTAAATCATATGATCAACTCCCATGACTCAGCAAAGCGCGACAATGGTCGAGTAGGCTAGGGTGCCCTGGTGACTGAATGAATGAGTAGGTTATGTTGACGGTAGGCATCAGATGCTATGCTATATCATAGCCTATAAGCCTTACGTTTTAACCAGCAATATCCACATGAAGCTACTGACACGTTCTGATAATCTCCCAGCGTTTTACTTGTTAAACATTGTTCAGCGGACGTAAAAAGCGCTTGCGCTATGGTCCCAACTTTAGAGGACGAGCTCACGCCCAAGTCCAATACATAGCTTTGAACTGATAGAGGGACCACAACCCCTTTATCTACCGACCCACCCTACCAGTCTGACTGCTCACATACACACCCATGTAGCCTTCTTGCCTTTTGTATAGGCTAGTGGACTAATTAGTCGGATTCAACGGCCCAATACTGAATTTTAATCTCTGACTGTTTAGAATTGCGAAAAGCTATCTTTTCAATGCTAACTGTTATCAAAGCTGGGGTCCATTAGTCAACATCTGAACAAAACAAAAAAATCCAAAACGATGCTGAGATTTAGGCAATGTATAGGATATTGTATTTTGTAAATAGCCATATTTGACATTGACAAGACTTTAGCCTTTCTATTGAGCAGGATATGAAGGATATTTCAAGTGATCTCGCAGAATCTTAAATTCCCCCAACAATAACTAGATTGTGGACACTATGTCTGCTATGACATGAATATAATTAAAAGTTTCCGATTATCCTTGGTTAGATACAAGTTTACCGAGTAGAGTATCCTATCAAAACTACTTTTGATTGGATACATTTTCTTGACACTCCGCCCTTTCGTTGGTTTAATCCCGCCTTATTAATGTTTCGCAATGTCTGATTGGACGCTCAAGACAACCCGCTGCGTACCGTCAGTACGTCACGACAACGGAGGTACGCAGTGATGATGGTGTGGCTCTCCTTGCCGCCGATTCAGATAGGTTGATGGTAGAGTGTTAAAAGGCATTTTTAGTCTAGTTTCTCCCGTATGGAGTTACGGACTGAGGCAGTAGTGGCCACAGTGGAGATGTCGGAGCTAAAGAGCCGAGAAGATGACCCTTCAGATAGCAAAGAGTACGAGAGTTTGCCACCCCATGCCTCCTTGACGACCCACATGACAGCGGGAGCAGTGGCTGGAATACTGGAGCACACGGTGATGTACCCCATAGACTCTGTCAAGGTAAGACATGGAAGTATGTTTGCTACCAACTGACACTGTCACATTAGGTTCATAACAAGCAACACGACGGTACGCTTATCAACACTGCCTTCTGAAATCATGAAATGCCTTCAAGTTTAGCCAAACGTGCCAGCTAGCTAGCTAGTTTAAGTAACATTAGCAAGCGTGTTAGCATGAGGCGCTGGCCAACAACGTTAGCTAACGTTATCTAAACCAGCCCAGTGCTGACTTCGTGTACACATTAATCCAAGTTGGCTGAAAACTGAAGTTCTAACCCAGGCAGTTTCAAGTATGAATTAGTTAACTTGATTACTGTAAGACATATTGAGCCCTCCACAAATCTGGTTGATCACTATAACGTTGCACCTCAAAGTAAACTTATGAATGGCAGCAGTAACGTTAGTTTTACAATTCTTGCATGTCTGAACAGCGATGTATTAGTTGATGCGATCTGAGCCAAAAACAAGAGTTAAGTAACCGATGTGGCTGTTTATCAGTTACCCTTACATTTCTCACTTAATGTTACTACAACTTCTCGTTTATATGTCTTGCGCCAGGTCATGACCTAGACTACTTCGATTCTATCAGGTTCTGGTGAAGGTCATCAAGCAGGGTTGTCCCTGCTGATGTCTAAACGAAGAAAGCTGTCTAGTTAGTATTGCCAATACATACATTCTCTCTCAGTATCGAGAGCTGTTGGAACAGCATTAGGAGTTCATTCATAACATTTCGCTTTTCAACAATCACTCCAGATAGGGCCGACTAGAGAGGGTCATACCACAACATTCGCAGTTGTCGCACCAGTTGATATCGATAGTGACTATTAACGTATCTTGAGGTTTACTCTTATATTCCTGTGTTCAGCCGCTAACCCAGCCACTAAGAACAGTCTGGTACCGATAGGATATCAACGGGTTGTCTTAATGTCGGTGTTTCCTTGAATATCCCTGGTTGAATCGAATCGGTATTATTTGTTCAAATTCATTTTGAATTTCGTCTAATTCTCGTTCACTGCCTGTTTAAAAGTTGAAAACGAAATGCCGGTCTTATCATAATAAGTGTCACATCCGGACACTGAGTCCAGTCCTAATCCTCCTTGCAGTCTAGTACTGCTTCAGTGACCGACACCTTACCTCTCTCAATAGCATCTGCCTAGTCGTTTCAGAGCAAGTAGACTGACATGTCACTGTAGTAAAGAAAGCCAAAAGGTTGGTCAGTTTTCTCTGACAGTTAAGTTGCTGTGAAGTACCAGAATGAAATGACTTGACTCTGTGCCAGTCTAGCTTCCAGCCAGCCAGTCAGCTCTCCAAGGCCATTGTCACTATTTCCTCCTGGCCTGCCAGAGCTCACTCTTTCAGCCTTGTTCGTACCATCCGTCCGAAAGCTATGCTCTGGAGGGGACAGTGCTACGTGTCTGGACAGCACACATCCCATAGACACAGATAATGCCTCACTAACTAAGGCCGTGAACCGCTCCAGAAAAGGGGAAGGTTGGATTTACTAGGAACACGTATTTACCCATGCATTTGGTAATTATTCCAGTGATCGCTGATGAGGGGAGATTGTCTCAGAATGTAGGAGCTACATGATTAAACACTGATGCTTACTCCCTAGGAAGCTGAAGTTGTTTATTCAATTAATTACAAAAACTTTCACCATATCACGATAAGCTCTTTTGAGATGCGGCATTCCTATGTTTTTGTCAGTCGTGCTGTGGTCAGAAATTATTAACACTTGAGATGGAGGCTCTATAAATTTACTTTGTCCAGGTTTGGGCAATAGTTTTTTTAGTGGTGATACTTGAAAAATGTATTTAAAAAAATTGATGATCATAAGCCCCATGAACATCATAAGACTAGCTGCCTCAAAGTCATGAGGCTGACATACATTTTTACACGGTGGCTTTCCGGATCCATAACAGAAGCTGTGCTGGTTCATTTTATTGACTAGATGGAAACTTCTGAAGGAGCTTCACTGAAGGAAAAAAGTAATTGCAATAATTACTTGAAGGAAGTTGTTACAGTATATTCCAGTCAATTGAAAGGGGTTTGGTCAGGTTTTGTTCTTGGCTCTGTTTGCAACATCCTCTTTCACACTAACAGAGGATGTCCAGGTGCTGTAAAGTTAGTTATATTTCAACTGTGGCAGTCTAAGGAGTCTTGGCATATCTTTTAACAGGATATATTTTCCAGTTAAACCTGGCAATGGTGCACAGTTATAGTAACAACAAAGTAGTTTTATTCATGTAGGTACAGTGTTCGGTTGATCTAAAATGTCTCAGTGAGTGCTTAAATAATGAAAGTCTGTGGTCGAGTTTGTAAGTTCACTGTGGTTTCTTTTACTGGTATGGTGTCTGTGTTTGCCTTTCTTTTAAAAGCTTGTGTGAGAAATGTTAGCCACATATTCTTGAGACGCCTTTCCTCATTCATCCTCTTTCAAGGATTAACCTCTACCTAGGTAGACATTCATTCATTCAAGAGCACAGGGAGAAAAGGGGGCATGGCATGTGTCGGTGTGTGTCGGTGTGTTTCATTGGTTTACACTTTGTTAGACAAACACGTTTTAGGTTGCCGTGAAGACATTAAGGTGACACTGAATGAGTAGCCAGCATGAGCTTGCATAATCGTGTAAGTTAAGTAAGTCTCCTAAGTGTGGCTGTAAGTTGTTATAAAACAAGTGCCTATTAAGTAGTAAAATAGTTTTAAGGAAGTTGTCAAAGATGTTGACATCACAAATAGAATGACATTTTTTTTGTTTTCGTTATTTTATTTGTGTAGGTTTAGGCAAGCCTAATGAAAAGCATCCGCCTTGCCTTCGTTAACGGCTGGTGGGTGATTTATTAGCCAGTCGGAGGATGATTCAGAGCCGTTAAGCAACTTCCGAAAGCCCAGAGTGTGGAAGGCATGGTGCACCAGGCAGCAGGGAGCACTGGGTAGGGAACTGGGACACAACACACCGCTGAGAGTTAGAGAGCAGACGGGTTCACCTCTGCTCACCAGGGTCCCTGAGTGCGTTTAGAGAATGACTCGCTCTAGGGAAACTCTCTGGCGTGTGTGCTCTGTTAAACAGAGCTGTAACCTTTAGCACAGACGGGGACAACGAGAGGTTGAGGAGGTGGTGGTGGTGGTGGTGTCCTTGTAAGGGCCTGCAGAAAGGGTGTGGGATTTATCAGACTGACCCAGGGGGGGTGTGTTTGTGTGTGTGTGTGTGTGTGTGTGTTAAATCTGCACCATGCAGATGAAGGGTGGACTTGGTGTCCCACCCCTATGGAGCTGATTATCCAACCGCCACATAGCCACTGGCAACTAGCTCTTTTACAAAAAACAAAACTCAAATTACGCCACACATAGGATTGTCCACTATGTGTACAAATGTTCTATGTCCACTTCACATTTTGTGTTGACATAGTTTAGAACCAAACTTCCCCTTTTGTTTGGACACCATATACATATTGTATAAATTTTAATTTGAAGTCCACAATTATGTATGGGCTGTCAGTCCCAAAATACAAACACCCGTTTGCCACGTTCCTGTGTACTCAGGAATTTGTATGTTTTGGCCCTAACGTGATCACGATTGGGTGAGTCCTTTAACCCTTTCTGCCTCTCCTGGTGAGCCGGCACAACAGAGCCAGTGGCTACCTCTGGGTATTCCAAAGTAGCTCTCAGAATTCACCGAAATGCTGGGCAGTAGGGAATGTGTGCCTGTGTTTGGCATCTCTCACATAGAGGCATTCAGTGCAAAACCACTAAATACTACCATCCTTGAAGGGGAAAAATCAGTTCTGAAGCAGTCAGGAAAAGGTTTGGAATTTTTCCTTCCTCGGAAAAGGGCAAGCACTCTGATTAATAAATACAGGGAATACCTATGCCTGTATTTGGCATCTGTGTCCCAGTGGCATGTGGATGCAGCAGTCAGTGCCGGGGCCAGTGTGCTGCTAGGGCTCAAGGGCTTGTCTCACCTCGCCTGTCTGCCGTTAGATGACAGAGCTCCTCCAGCCCAGCTTTTCCAGGCAGCCCAGGCGCTGGTGCGAGCACTGGAGATTTCTTTCCACTTCAGTGCTAAAGGGGCTTCCAGCCGCCTCCTCATGCCAGACAATAACCCCCCCCGCACACACACACACACCATCCACCCCAATTAAAGAAAAAAATGGCAGAAGGGATCATCCTGCGTTCATTTGCCTAGATGGTTGTGTCTCATGTTTCAGTCATGTTGTACATTTGCACATTTCATGTGTCAGTTAGCCTATGCTGCATGTCCGCACAAAGGAAATGGTTTGAATGATGATGATGTAGTGTGAAGTTGTCTATGACTTTCTTTTTGGGGGACTTCCTGGTTTCAGCACCCTTTTCTGGCAGTCCCAATCCAACAGGGCGTCCCAATCATTCCTGTAGAACTAGTTTGTAAAGTGCTGATTTGTGTGCAAAGGTATGATATAAAGCCATGATGGCCAAGTCAAGGTGTACTGCATGATTGCTTGCTAACAATCGGCCATAAGTCAAAACCAGCTCCCAAAAAGTTCATTGCCTCCGCCAAGTTAGGTCTAAAATCTGTCTGTCAAGAATGCATTACTCCACTGAGGTAGGTCTAAAGCCTGTTAACAAGAATGCATTTCCTGGACTGGAGACTAGAGACAATGACAGGCATACAACACCAACAAATGCAAGTTGGCGTGTGAGTGTGACGTGGCCTATTGTCTTAGCTGAAGACAATCCTTATCATCCCTCCCTTAATTCCATGATGATACTCCTCCGTCATATTTGGAAGCTCACGGATGAGCTTGCATTCCAGGAAGTCAGGTCCCCTTGCTGACTCAGGCAATCAAGATTGCTGTTGAGTCAAGTAAGTTAGGCGTACATAAACCGAGGCACCCTGGACACTGGTTAGGTCAGGGCAGAGGTGAGCAGAGGCCACACTTGGCAGTGCTGCTGGATAATCTGCTCTCAGGACCTCTGTCTCTGCCTGCCAACGCTCACTTTGGAGCCAACCGCTTCAAAGCAGGGCTACGCCGCCATGCAAAAACCCTGGCTATAGCGAGGAGTCGTACTGTCCTACTTGGTGTTGTCCAAACCAATTAACCATACATTTCAACAACCCACATTTTGAACCCAGGACCTTGGCGTCAGTTGCTGCCCCCATGCTTCTCAAGATGCACTACAGATAAGGACTATGCCCCAAGACGGTAACCGGTGTGTTTTAAGGACTTGAGTCCATGGCAACCATCAGCGAGATAAACTACACCTTATTAGTTACTGTAATGGATCCACTGTGTGGAAGATGCTGGGATCCACCTGGGGAGAGCCTTGTGGAATGCTACAGGGTGTCAGGATACACTAGCGTGTGCCCGTCTGGCTTCTGACAGCTTTTGGCTGAGCTCCCAGTTGTTTTAGTGTAGTGGTGTAATGTACATTGTCTCTGTTTGGAGACTAAGCCTTGTTGTGTATATTCTGTACACATTTTAAAATAGAAATATACAAAAAGTACACAAAGAAAAATATATATGTACCGAAATATGACTTAAAAAAGGAGAAATATTAATATAAGTAGTACTAGTCTTTAAACTATTTATGAGCAGCCAATGTGATCTGGTCGTACAGTATAAAATGTTAAGAGATGCCAAGAAGTGAACAGATGCCTACAGGCCCAGAGTTTGCCTGTGTATAATTCCAGCAGCTGTAAGGCTTGTTACCTGTCCTGCTGTGTGAGTATAGTGCTTACATGATTATACGTTTGGTCAACATGTGTTTAACAGGTACCACTCTGCCAGCTTAATTAGCTGCCATGTTTTGGGGTATTAGTTTGGGATGAGGCCTCTTGTGCTATGTTGATGGGTCTTAGTGCCGTTTGAATAAAAGAAGCCAGCATTCATTCTGCTGTCTTGAAGCTTATGCAGGGTAAAGCTGTTAAGTAAGGAGATTTAGCAGGATAAGGGGACCAGAGAGAATGCTGAAACTGTGCCTAACGGGATCCTGTAAACACCATACTGGGATTTGTCAAATCCTACCATTTTCATTAGAGGTGCGTTGTTTGACAGTCAAACATTAGTATATAACTTTCCATGCTTGTTGAATTGGCTATAATATTATTAATAGGTTATGGTGGCTTAAGACTGATAGGAAATTGTAGATCAAGCAGGTTTACTACTGAGCCAGTCAGTCATCTCATAAATATTGTGTGTTGTGCCTTATTAATAGTCACAGTAACAAGGAAAAGGATATAGCCTAATTTAATTTCAACATGATCTGCTTTCTGCAAGAAGTTCTGCTTTCTCTCTCTCTCGCTCTCTTTTTTGTGTTTTTTGGGTAGCTGTCCTTTTGGAGAGATGTGTCAGTCTCTGGGTTTGTTGCACAAGTGTTTTGTTATAGTCTTGCATGCCAACCCATTCACACAGCACAAAGCATGTTTTTATTTAGCCTAAAAATGTAGGGAAGCTCCCAAAGACTGCCTGCCTCTATCTTCCCCTGCATATTGCTTTGTGTTTCCTTCCCCTTTTTTAACAATAAAATATCATTTCATTTCCGTCAGATATGTTCGCAAATTTCAAAAGTCTCCTTGAAGAAACGTTTTCTTTTTTAAATAAAACAATCTAACAATTGTCTGTTCCTGTTCTTACTGAGACAGGAAATTTGTCTGAAAGTCAAATTCGAATGATTGGGAATAACGTTAGATTTTTCTCAGGGACAAGGAAGGCTTCGTGTGCTCTTGAATTATATTTCCTATTTTTATATTTTTATTTATTTATTTATTTATTTATTTATTTATTTATATATTTTCCAAGTTGAAAACAATGAGTTGTCATCTCATCTACATTGCAATCCAGAAACACTGACACTCTTTTCAGTAAGACTCGAGGCCTACATGTTTGTCCGATTTTGACTCCCTCATCATACCCCTCTCTCCTCCATGACTAGAGTTTACTTCCTCTTGTTTTCCTTCGACCTTCTGCCTCAATTCTTTCTGCTTTTTTGTCTTTCTTTCTTTAATCAGACAAGGATGCAGAGTCTGCAGCCTGACCCGAAGGCCCAGTACCGGGGCGTGTACGAGGCCCTGCAAAGGATCGTCCGCACCGAGGGCATCATGCGGCCCCTGAGGGGCCTCAACATCACAGTGCTGGGGGCTGGCCCGGCCCACGCCCTCTACTTCGCCTGCTACGAGAGAGTCAAGCGCACCCTCAGCGACGTCATCCAGAATGGGGGGAACAGCCACATAGCCAACGGTAAAGGCCATCTGCTTCAGCCTTGGCTGACATTACTGAAATGGACTGTTGTGTAGATTTTGGTTGGATTTGAGTTCTTTAATTGCGATGGCACTCTTCAATTGACTTGCCTTACTTAAGGCTCTAGCATGCGTTTCCCAGAGTCTCATCTCTGTTGCAGTGTCTTTGAGCGAGTCTTCATCTTGGAACCCATGAACCCTTAAATCATTCTGAGCCATCTTTCAAATCAGCCAGAAGCGTGTTACAGATTCACATGCCTTGTAGTCATGTGTTGTCATGAGGTTTTGCACCGAGACACTTTTTTTTTCTTGTAATGAACCAATTCAGCTTTCAACTATGTCAACCTTATCTTACAATGTTCTTGTTTCATGCGTCTTGCATTGTTATTACCATATTAGCTTTTAGTCTAAAGATTAATCCATTTTATAATGCATATAGTTCATTAACAAGCCGTGTCCAGCCATTTCAAGCATGAATTTGGTTTGTAAAGACATGAAAGTGCATTTTGATGGCCTACAGCTCAAATGCCCCCTGGTACAAATATGCAGGATTCCCATAGTCATGGAAAACCTGGAAAAGTCATGGAATTGTAAAATCACATTTTCCAGGCCTGTAGAAATCATGAAATTCAATAAATTCATTGAAAGTTTTGGAAAAGTCATGAAAATGAGTCATGAGAAAACTACCCTGGAAACTCCAGAGTTCTCGCAAGAGCACAATTTCAATTGTCTCTGCGAGACACTCTGGCAATGAGTAATGATGCATGTTACTTTTGCCACTTGTATCGCGGGGAGCCAATCACATCGGTTAGTGCTGGGCGGTATGACCAAAAATGTATATCACGGTATTTTTCAAAATTCTTACAGTTTCACGGTATATGATGGTATTTTTTTACCATGCATAATCAGATGTTCACAGCATTTTCTACAGGTTGAGAGCGGAATTGCTGCAGTACATTGCCTAAGGATGGTCTATTTTACTGTCATGATGTAGAATAACTCCACACTAGTGGAAATGCAGTTTTGCATGGCCCCAGAAAATGATGCCGTTTACAAAGAGCCACTCATGATTCTAATGAAGAATCTAAGCAGAATGCAAAGACAATTGCAGTCAAAATAGACGTTTTACTGTGCACATTTCACAAACATCTTGTATAAAACCAATACAAGAAGTAGTGCAACTTGCAATAATTATACTTTTTTGAAAATGATACAATTTAAAATAAAACCTCTGTTAATATGCTTACTCTGTCAAATAGGCCTATCAGAAATGTATTGTTATTGTGTGGTTTACATGACATTGGTGGTAGGCTAACGTTAACTTCATGTGGATGTCTTGTTAGCCTGCCATGAGCTTCGGTTCGGTTCGCTAGGCAAAACATTAACAAAAAAGTTTGTTTTGGTGCACTGATGACAGTCAGGATAATTTCTAACTAGCCAGCTAGTATTGCTCAGTGCATGTCTATAACACGCTTTACTTGATACCTGGATAATTTCAGCGAATATTCTTAAGATGAGATGAATGATAAGATCATTCAACTTCACTGTGTTCGGTGGGTTGCTAACTAACGACATCACCTACTAGGCAGCTAGCTGTTGAACAATCTCAATAGAATTTTCGTGACGGTAAATCCTTTTCAATGCAGTATCCCTTAACATTTTTCCTTAACTAAAGAAACAATTTAAGGTATTATTTCTGTGCAACACCCTTAAATAAACCCCTTACCTAAGGAGAAATTAAGCCTTAAGGGTCATACTTCAGGGGAAAAACTTAAGGTGTTTTGTGTTTACCCTCACTATGCCTCGCAGTGGCACCATGCGTGCGTGTGAAAAAAGTCCCGTCTGAAACACTGTCGCGCGGCGCAGCGTTCCAAACGTTGTGTAATCAAATACACCGGTATGGCGGTATATTAAAAATTCATATCATAACGAAAATATACACCGGTATACGGTGTGAACCGGTATACCGCCCAGCACTAACATCGGTGTATCTGAAATAGGCGGGCCAGAGGCGAGCTAAACTGATGAGTCATAGTGATATCCAATTGCGTCGAAGTCCGGAATCAGTCAGTAAACGTTGGTCGTATTATGACTGTGAAATGCATACATGCACTACAGGCAGGCTACTCCAGACATACATGCACTCCTACGGGCAGGCTACTCCAGACATGCATGCACTACGGGCAGGCTACTCCAGACATGCATGCACTACGGGCAGGCTACTCCAGACATACATGCACTACAGGCAGGCTACTCCAGTCATACATGCACTACAGGCAGGCTACTCCAGACATACATGCACTCTTACGGGCAGGCTACTCCAGACATACATGCACTACGGGCAGGCTACTCCAGACACAGAACTGCACTGCAGAGTGTATGCTGCAACAATTAGCTTCCACTAGAATACAATGGAACTGCACCAGAAGTGATAGTGGCACGTACGGTACATTCGAAGAAATGAGACCAGTCATCTAAAACTAGTTTTACCCTCTGGGAACAGAACGCTTCAGTTGCGTGCCTGGTTTAGCTTGCCTGTTAAAGCTACGGCCAATTCAACGGTAATGCTGTAACCAGTGGTACGAGGTATCCTGCGACTCAATAGCTCAAATCCTTCTGTAAACAAGACACAACGTTCTGCCACCTCTGATTCCATCTGAATATGCTGACTAATTCTGCTTCTGCTTCTTGTGTCCCTATCAGGTGTGGCGGGTAGTCTAGCCACTGTTCTCCATGATGCTGTGATGAACCCAGCTGAAGGTACCAGCAATACAGACACCTTTCTATTTATTTGTTTGTTAGTTTATTTATGTATTTATTTCAGATACACCCAGTAGAGTTGCAACGGGCCACAAAACTCATGGTTCAGATCGTCAAAAAAGAGAGAGAATAGAATAGACTTTAAATGTCATTGTGCAGTAGTACCATACCAACGAAATGTCCTTGTGCAGCCTCTTAAACGATGCTCACATTCATATACACACACTCACATCTAAACAACAAAAAATAATACCAACAGCAACCACATACAGCATTGTTTTTGGGAGCATTGAGCCGCTTCAGTTCATGCAGTTCAGAGAGCTTTTCCTTCTGTGTAGCCATGGCCGCTGCTGGCCATGTGGGTGCCCTAAGCTGAATTGCTTTGCAGTAAAGCTACTCCTATTTATTGGCTACATTGTGGTACCCCCTCTGTCTCTTGGTGCCCTACGCACAGTGTGTGATGCGCATGGTGGTAGCGGTGGCACTGTATGTAGCCCTAATGCTCATATAATTAGAGCATATAGCTAAACAGTGTTTGACAGGTTTTATTTCCAAATAACAGTGTAGGAGAATAGATTGACAGTGCCAGCATTATTTGCCCTGTGTTTCCTGTATTTCATTATTCAGAGTATTCTAGCTTGAATAGAAAACATAATGGTATTTTTAGCAGTTGCTCTGCAGGTAACTATTAAGGAAAATGTTTTTCAGCATCATTCCAAAAGTTCAGAAGTAGAAAACAAAATGCTCGACTTAGAATACTAAATGGCCATAGACAGAATCAGAAGCTGAAAGGAATGTAATCATGTTTCCCATTACAAAGGTGCCTTACAAATGGTTACAGATTGAAAAGGAGCCATTGTTAATTCCTGCGTCCCCTTTTGACATCAGTCTAAGAATGATCTAATGATGTATTTGGAAAAAACAATCACATTCATTGTTTTAGAAATGTAGAGATTATTTACAACATTGTTGTATTGCATATTTTTATGAGCTGATTATGTGCCTCAAGATCAGGCTTGATTGTCACCACTGTCTGATTTTTAGCTTTGCCATAATTATTTTTTTCACATTCCTCTCTCTCTCTCTCTCTCTCTGTCTCTCTCTCTCTGTCTCTCTCTCTCTCTCTCTCTCTCTCTCTCTCTCTCTCTTTCTCTCTCTCTCTCTGTCTCTCTCTCTCTCTCTCTCTGTAAATCCTTGTTCTTCCCCCTGCTCCCTCCGTCATCATCTCCAGTCATCAAGCAGCGCATGCAGATGTTCAACTCGCCGTACCGGGGCCTGTGGGACTGCGTGGTGACGGTGACGCAGCGCGAGGGCGTGGCGGCCTTCTACCGCAGCTACAGCACGCAGCTGACCATGAACATCCCCTTCCAGGCCGTGCACTTCATCACCTACGAGCTGACGCAGGAGCGGCTCAACCCGCAGCGGCGCTATCGGCCGACCAGCCACATCGTGTCGGGCGCGGCGGCCGGCGCGGTCTCGGCAGCGGTCACCACGCCGCTGGACGTCTGCAAGACGCTGCTGAACACGCAGGAGAACGGCGCGGTGCGCCTGTCGGGCATGGCCAACGCCATTAGGACGGTCCATCGGCTGGGCGGCCCTGCCGCCTTTTTCAAGGGCGTGCAGGCGCGCGTCATCTACCAGATGCCCTCCACGGCCATCGCCTGGTCGGTCTACGAGTTCTTCAAGTACTTCCTCACCCAGCATCAGCACCAGCATGACCTCGCCCACAGGGACCATGTGCATCAGCGCCAGCATGACCTCGCCCACAGGGACCATGCGCATCAGCTCCAGGAGCCCAAGCCAGACGCGGGCTCCAGTCCCACATGAGACCCACCATGGCTCTCTGGGTTTGAGCAAAGACAGGGAGCTACAGGCCCCTGAATTAATGGGGGAGGAGGCAGAGTCCTCCTCAGAGCCACACCCCCCCCACCCCCCACCCCGTCATTTCAGTATGTTTACCGTGGAGTCATGACCTGACTGACACTAAAAGAGGGCACTTTGGACGTTTGCTGTCATTTAGGTAGAACCTTGTGTTCATTTGTCGTCGTTGTTGTCATTCTCATCAACATTCATTTTAGAATTTAAAAGGGTTTCATCCAACTTTTCTCATCCACCGTTCCATCAGTCTCTCCCCGCGTTGCCGGAGACACTGGTGCGGTCCGATGAAATGACTCTTAGCGGCAATGCAGTGTGGCTTGCCACGAAGGGGTAATAGAATGTAAGCGGTGGTTACCACTCCTTCTCCACCACCCCTCGTCTTTCTCCATACCAGTCTCTGGCTCGCTCAACAACCCCCCCCCCCCCCTCCCCCTGGTCGCTGTCTGTGTGATGACTGAGTCTCCCCTCCTCACACTGGGCTTGGCTTCATCCGTTTGTTTATGGATTTCATGTAGGAAAGTTTTCTTATTTATTTTATTGGCTAAGCGGAGGTCGCGTTTCGAGGATTTCGGAAGCGCCGCAGGGTTTGTGGTCTTGTTTGATTTCCTTGTGTATTTTTTAAAGGACTGTTTAATTGCGCGCATTCCTTAGCCCCCCCCCCCCCCCCCCCCCGCATTCACCAAGTTAACGCAACCAAGTTAAATAGGACCTAATCTTTTCTTTTTTTTTTTTTTTTTTTTTAATTGCTTGAGGGTTAGAAGGGCTGTTCTGGATGTCAAGTGACCGCGAACGTAGAGTCCAGTGAGAGCCTATATATATATATATATATATGCAGCCCAGTGCTATCTTTTGCGACATTATGCAGAAATTAATCTCATATGTGAGATGGCTACTATAGTTAAAGGAGAATGGCTCTTCCATGAAGAGATTCAAGAGAAGTATCCTTTGTTCATGTGTCATATGGATTTTTAGTAGTGTGACATTGCATCTTCGCCATGTCGGTCTCTTATGTAATGTACTAAAGAGTTTTGATGTTGTACCGCACATATTGTCCCAGCCTTTATCACTCCATAAAACATATTTACGAGTCGGTGGCTCTTTCCAGTTGTTACTCATAAGTTCATTGTTGAACTTATGAAATTGAGTTATTAATTATATTGTTACAAATCCCAAATTGAAAACAAGCGCACAGTGTTCGGTCAGCACGTCACGAGTGAATCCGCTTGATGTGCTCATTCCATGGAGACACTGTAGCCTTCTCACAGTAAACAAACAGAAAAAGTATGAGTATGTAAATATAAATCTTATCTATCTATATGTATGTTAAAAACATTCACTCACAAGTCTGTATCTCTGCCTGGGTCAAGTCTGTAGATGTGTATGTAATGGAGCATTCAGGCACAACTGAAATCTTCCATACAAATCTACGGGCGCCCCCCTACAGGTGCCTGTGTGGCCCAGAAAGTTTGCCTTGTTTAATGTAGAGCACTTGGCTTGCTCTGAAATCACGCACAACTCTATGGAATTGTAATAGTGACGTAAAATGTGTATAATAATGACAGCTTTGGCAACTTTTCCTCCTTTTTTTTTGTGTGCGTGTATGCGTACTTTTCTTTTTTTTTTTTTTTTTTTTTTGCTGTGTGTGTGTGTGTGTGTGTGTGCGCGCGCGTGCGCATTTGGGTGTGGAGTTTTTTTTTCTGAGTTCTTGTTGTACAGGTGTGGCTTGACTCACTCTGGTCAACAGTAAAATGAGACGCACATACCAAAAGCCTGGGGTGTGGAAAGTGTGGATGACCACATGTCTCAACACTCCTAAATATCTGTGATTATTTTTTTTATTTTTATTTTTCTTCTTACAATCTCCTGTAGATTCTTAATTTAAATGTAATATAATGTAATGCTTGTAAGTATTAGCCATTTTTATGTAACAATGCATTTATGGAAGTTACACAGCATGGGCTGATTGAAAAACAAAAGAACACTCGGAGGTCAAGTGCCTCACTCCGTATATGTTCCAAGATCTGCTCCTCACAGCGGTCAAGTGTATCAAGTTGGGGATGCCGTAGTGCACTAGACAGGGTTTCAACATGTGGGTTTGTGCTGGCGAAGAGAATGCAGGCCAACAGTGATGCGTACTGGGGGTTGGATAGGGTGGGGTGGGGGTGGGGGTGAGGGGGGTGTCAGACGGGTTTCACTGGCAGAGCTTTGCAGGGCCGAGGGTGCTTCCTGTGTCCTGACTGTCCTGCGTCACTCACTTCCTGTGTCTGCTCTGCCTGGTCATTTTATCCATCACGATCGCACCCCACCCCCAAAACTAGTAATACAGACATTTCCAAAAAAGACCACATTACTAAAGCAGCTAGGAGTTGTTTGTTTGCTTTTCATTAAGTGCTTATTGGTTTAATTTTTCTCTCACAGAAAAACGCAGAGGGTTTTCGTTTGTTGTTGTTGAAAAAGCCTGCTTCTATAAAGCTGTATTTATTCATTAACTATGCAGCAGAGTTGGTTCTAGGACAATGTTATGTGGAACCATGACTGTCTGAGACTAAATGTCCTCTTCCACCCCGTGGAGATCCCAAAGAAGTCGACTACTAGACACCATGTCAGGCCCTATTTAGACTTCAGACATAGCTTTAAAACGTATAGCTTTAGAAATAATGTTGAATAGGTTATACACAGTTTTTTGATTGCCCTTGATTTGATTATTGCTTAATGCCGTTGTTCACCTGTAGCAAAAGGGGATGTAGTGAAATCGCATGTGGTGTTTTTTGGAATTGTTTTCAAAATGCATACTAACTGCTTGCTCATCTGTCTGCAACCACTAGTGGGTCTTTGGACAAAAGTCAAGCTGGTCTGAGGGGTAGTTTTATTGACTGGGAATCTACTCTTTCAACCATGTCATTGAAAACTGTCCCCTAAATTATGTGATCTTATCTTCGAGGGATTTAGGTCTTGTATAAAGTTGACTTTTACATACCGAGCTAAACCTGAGTGATGAATAATACTATAAATATTTACCAGCATAATAGCCTAGTTTAAGTACCCCATAAGAACACCATAATTATGACCTGCTTAGTAATAATTGTTTGTTCCTGTACACTTGTAAAAAGGACATGGTTTGACAAAGTACTTGTACTTTAAAAAAAATGAATTAAACACTGAAAACAATCTTAATTTTTGGTACAAAGTGAAAAAAGTAAATTACTAAATGACCAGTATTTCTTTCTCTATGCATACCCTTCTCTTTGCTGTTATTTGTGGCTTTCTACACATCCTCCCAGCGATATCACTGTCTTAAAGATACTGAAGCCTTTAGCACATCCTGACCACCAGTTTGACAGGAATATTCCTCGTCTCTGATTTGATATGCTGAGAAAGAGACGGCAAACGGAACAAGAGTTTTAGACCTTTTAGAGTTGAGGCAAAACTATTAAATAGCTTGTGCATATGTTTCTCAAAGGTCATGAAAATTGCTTGTGCTAGAGTTGTGGGCTGGAATAGCGACACATGACTTACTGGACTTGACCAGGGGTGGACAATGTAATTAATATTTATGCAAGCGTTTTATGCAAATGCACCTGTGGTATGTCACTAAGCTACCCTTTAGATGTATCACAAAACAACACGTATTCTAATGCCTTTCATAACAGCAAAAGGACAAGGTTATCCTTCAAATAATTTCGCTGCAGAAATTCAGTCTCTTTTTATTTTTGTATAACATGTATGACATGTTGCCCCATAATATATATGCTAAATAGTTTTAATGAAGAAATGTAACGTGTCTAGGGGCGTGTTTGCTAGTGTACATTATTTGCTGCTTGTACGCACAATGATATGGGAGTTTGGGGAAAGAGGGATATTTTTAAACACAGAGTGCCATCTAGAGTTCTGAACTATTTTTGCTGGATTATGAATGATGCAAATGTTTCTGGATGGAGGAGCTGCTGCTACAGTTTGTAACACTGGAGCTGAAATAAAATGCAATTACTCAAATAATGCAACCTGACTCCTTGTGTTCTCTTCTGCTTTTATTTTTTTTATGGATCTATGTCAAAATGTGAATGGCACTTGAGACTGTATTGTACAGTCGTCTCTGCTTTTCTGAGACCTGATGTGGATGTCTCGCCTCAAGGGAAGGTTGTGTTCACACTCTCACCACTAGAGGGCACACCAGCTGAACCATTTATCCTTGTTTCCAAAATGATGTAACACAAAGACATGCAAATGCAACAACTGAGTAAGTTATTGACACAGTTATGAACCTGTTTCATATAAGGCACAGATGAATCTTTAGTAAGAAAGGAAATAGAAGATGCCAAACAGTTATTTTGACAAGACAGAAACATCCAAAAGACAACAAAGAGTCAAATAATCTTGTTTGTATTAGCAAAAAAGAGGCCTTAGTGAATGAGCAGAGTAGCAGTGTATTGAACAAAAATGTATTTAATGTGCTATTGGTTGGGGACTTCCACAGTGGCCGACCAACAACCAGGTCAAATTAATACTCTACAACAGTTATTCCCAAACCGTGGTACGCAGACTCTCTCTAGTGGTACTTTGGGAGTCTCCAAGATGTTTTTTCATAAAGACAAAATAATCACTTAAAATTATATCAAAATATATCTAATTAAAAAAATTCCTTAACCACGCAATCGCTGAAGTTAAATTTCAACTAGTTTTTGTCTTCTTTCTTGAACAAAAACCTGACGCAGAACAGTATGTACGATGTAAAATATAGTTAAACTGGCCTAACTGTATTAATGCCGTCATCATGGTGGTACTTAGAGAGCCAACTGATTTCTGTGGTGGTACTCATTGTGAACAATTGGCTCCAGACAGCCGCAACACATGCCTTAGGCTGTACCTGAGATCTGTAAAGGCACTGCTTCACAGTACAGCACACACACTTAAAGTAATCACGCAACTGGGTGCAGAATACAACCAAATGTCCGCAAATCCTGGAGTCAGTGGGGGGAAAACACCCCTTGTACTTGACTTATCTGTCATGCTCTATGGAGTTCCAACTCCATATGGAGTGTACTCAGAAACAATGTGCTTTTTTAATCGTACAGAATTTACATACAGAAAACACATCCTGTGTCAGTGTGTTTGCCACTTACATTGAGACAGTTTGAATGACGGAAGATGTACCCTAGGCCTTGATATGCGTTAGCATTTACATCCTGGATGTGAAAAAACAGTATAAGTTGCTCCGGTCTTTAGGGTGAATGGGGATATCCTTGCACAACTGAACCTACATGTCCTAGGACACGTACACAGTTTGGGAGAATGCAGTGTGTTGTGTTTGTTGTTTTCTGTCCCCTCTTTTGAGATGGCTGTTTATCTGCACAACATAAAGAGAAGATCCCTCTTGATCATGATGAGGCCCTTGTCATATTGTCCCTATTCTTTTATCACTTGATCTGGTCTAAACTAAACTGTCCCTTCTGCCTGGAGCTTCTGCCAGGAGATAACACACACACACACACACACAGCCATGAGGTCTTCAGCTGAACGTAGACCGGCACATGCCCACACACACTCACACAAGCGCCCTGATGGTTTGAGTAGTTGCTGCAATCAACGGCTCTCATCAGATGGTGCGGATGCGAGGGGGTTTTATCTGCCACTGGAGAAGAATGGGAGCCCATGCTGGTTGCGGCTACATCAGGCATCCAGTTTCATGGCACAGGCCCTGGGAGATGTTAGTTTATGGAGGCCCTCCCCTGCTGAGGGAACCTGGAGCCCGAGGCCTGGGATCATTACCTTATCAGAAGGTTGACAAATTTGTCAGACAGTCACGGCATATTACAGTAGTGACAATGCTGCTCTTTGTAGAGGGCCCCGGCCTTCCCCCCCATCCTTAAAGAGGAGATACCCCGGTGTTTGCTCAAATCTAGATGGCCTCCTGAAACAACAACATGATGGCTCCATGACCACACAGTGTGTACAATCTTAAGGGCCAATCAGCAATATGAAAAGATAGGGGAGGCAACAGGGAAAGAGTGAGCGAGAGAGAGAGAGAATGGGAAATTACTTAATGTAACTGAACTGCTGCTAGAGGGAAGATGCTTATTGATTGAAACTCTCATTACCCAGTTGGTTGTCAGACTGCAGTTTTAGCCTTCTTAAACTTTAAATAGTTTAGATGTTCTCATATGACTAATATTGAACTTGATGTTTAATTCTTTGTGGCATCATCATAGAATCTCACTCAATGAGTGATGAGGAATGATTTTATCAATTTCAGACTCTGTTGTTGATATATGTACATTGTACAAACTGTGTAAGTATGTCAGCATGCTTCATTAGTTCTTAATGTGTGATGTATCTCTTCTTGTCTACCTGATCTATTGCCTCACAAAAGTTTGTGAAAGTATTGTCAGTAATCCAGCTGTGGATGTATTTATGGAGGTTCTCGGAGGTGGTTAAATGAATGTTGTGGAACACACTGCAGTCAAAAATGTACTTTTGTTTACAGCAACAAAGAATCGACTGCTCTCCAACAATCTCACGGCATATCTCCTCCTCTCTTGTTTGTGTGCGTCTGGCGAGGGCTGTAGTGTTTTGACTTTACATCACAAAATTAATTCTCTGTGGTATTACCAAGTCAACTTTGGCCCATCACCATTGTACAACCCCAAATCAGAAAAAGTTGGGACGTTGTGTAAAATGTGAATAAAAACAGAATGTAATAATCTGCAAATCCCTAAAACTCATATTTAGTTGCAAAAAGGACACAGACAACATATCAAATGTTGAAAATGACAATTTTTACTATTTCATGGAAAATATATGTTAATTTTGAAATGTTTCAAAAAAAGTTGGGACGGGGTAACAAAATGCTGGACAAGTTGTGTAATGATAGAAAACAAGAAAACAAAAGGAGGAATGTTTCACAACTAATTAGGGTAACTGGCAACACAATTAGGTATGAAAAAGAGCATCCCAGAGAGGCAAGGTCTCTTAGAAGTGAAGATGTACTGTAGGGGTATTCATCACTCTGTGTAAACCTGTGTGCACAAATGATGAAACAATGTAATTTTAATGCTTCTCAACATGAAATTGTGAAGTATTTGGGGAGTTCATCATCTACAGAACATAATAAAATGAAAACATTCAGAGAATCCAGAGAAATCTTTTTAAACAAGGGCTAGAGCTGAAAACATATTGGGTGGCCATGGTCTTTTGGACTTCACATGGCACTGCATCAAAACCAGACCTATTTTTATACAGAAAATCGGGTAACACTTTACTTGAAGGTATCTACATAAGAGTGACATGACACTATCATGAACACATGATGCTGTTATGACACATGAACCCTAACCCTAACACTAACTTGTCATGACAAAAACCGAATGACACTTAATGACAGAAGCGTTATGTCATAAACGTTTACGACCTGTTTATAATGTTTATGACACGTTCATGATAGTGTCATGTCACTCTTATGTAGATACCTTCAAGTAAAGTGTAACTGAAAATCATTGTATGGGCTCAGGAAAACCTCTGAAAACCATTGTCTATGTGCACAGTTTGATACTCAATTCAAAAACTTTACACCATGCAACAGCCAAAATTTTATTGAGACACGATACAGAAAATATCCCCGTCTCATCTGGGCCTGAGCTTGTTTACAATGGACTAACATGATGTGGAAAAAGGTCCTGTGATTAGACCAATAAAAATTTGCCATTCTTTTTGGAAAAGATGGACTCATCTGGGCTAAAGAGGAAAGGGCCTAACCAAATATCCAACCTATCTAACTTGTTTTAGCAAAGTCCTTTTAGGCAAGTCCCTCCACTAGGCGGCCATATTGCAACGCTTTGTGGGCACTCATCGGGCATCCTATTCGGCAGAAATGCACGTGCGCAAGGCTTCACGACACAATCTTGCTCTAGCGGCGAGTTCACAACACATGATTGGCACGATGTCTTCACAACACATTATATTATTGGCTCAATGTATTCACATCACACCACATGACTGGCTAAATGTATTCACATGTCAACGTTTTGCCAAGGAAGGGGTGGGATATGTGTAGACAACTGCCATAATGGCATTACAAACTAACCCCATGCATTTCTGTGGAGGATTTTTTGAATGCTGTGTCTCGTTATTAGAAAGTCTCTGGTTTTAGTGCTCCGTTTGGAACCCAACATCTATGACAGTGTGGAGGTGCATTAGTGCCTACAGCCTGGGCATCTTGCACGTCTGGCAAAGCACAATCAATTTTGAATGATATATACAGGTTTTGAGCAATATATACTGACATCCAGGCAATGTCTTTTCCAGGGAAGACCTTGAATATTTCAGGAAAACAATGGCAAAATGAATTCTGCACATATTTAAACAGTATATCTTCACAGAAATAGAGTCCAGGTGCTAAAATGGCCTGTCTGCAGTCCAGACCTATCAAATAAGGTGCATCATGGAATGAAAAATATAATTAAGAATACACCATACTGTTGAGCAACAGAAATCTTATATTGGACAACATTTCATTCTCAAAACTCTAGTTGAAGCTGTTGAAGCAGCACAGTGGTAAACATTCCCTGTCCCAACTTTTTTTGAAAGATGTTGCTGGCATCATGGGCGGATTATGAACTTTCGGGCCCCTGGGCCCAGATGTATTAAGGGCCCCCTACTAATTGTCTTATATGTGGGAGGGGGGGGTTTGGGGGTCCTCCCCCAGAAAATGTTTAATTTGTTTGATGTGATTTCCTGTACTCTGGTGCATTTTGGCGATGGCCAATACTAAATTCAATCAGATTCATAGCCTACATCCTGATTTGTTGATATTGAGGCAATGATTCCATGCAAAGGCTTGGGCTTCAGGGCCCCCTGACCTCTTGGGCCCCTGGGCCTGGGCCCGGTAGGCCCGTGCAGTAATCCATCCCTGGCTGGCATCAAATTCAAAACAAACATATTTTCCATGAAATAGTCCAAATTTTCATTTACAACATTTGATATGTTGTCTATGTCCTTTTTGCTGCTAAATATGGGTTTACGAGACTTGTATATTATTATTACATTCTGTTTTTATTTGCTTTTTACACAACGTCCCAACTTTTTTTGATTTGGGCTTGTACATATTAACCAGGCTGTGACCAGGCTGGCCTCCTCATTCTTGGCCAAGCCAAGCATGGGCTGGTGGATTTGAAAGTGCTTAGGGACTGTTCATCAAATAGCCTCCAACACACACACACACACACACACACACACAATACATATATCATGCTCATAACAGTGTCTGTCATAGATCCAGTTCGTCCAGGTGGTTTTGGGGAGGATCACAAAGGCATTCCCTCTGTCAGTTCGACAAGATGACGAAGAGGAAGGGGAACAGGCAAAAGGGGCGTTGCAGAGCCTCTTGTGTTTCAGAGGCAATGTTCCGTGTCCTACTCCTGACTATATAGGCATCACAAAGGCAAGATGGGCAATAATAGCCCGTCAACTGGGGCCCTTATCTGATGGCCATGTTCCTGTGCGCCATGTTGGCTGAGACGCTAGCCCAGATAATGTCAAAGTTATAATCCCGTCAAAACAGATGCTATCAGACGCTGCTTTCACATCGACCACTTTGCTACGTTTGAATTCGCCATTAACACTCTGAGTTCATCGCTGACCCATTGAATGTGCTTCAACTTGGCCTAAATTATTTTTTTTTAAAGTGTCAAAGTCATGACTTGAAAGTGAAGTAAAGTGATGTCATGACTTGTGTTAGCTAAGGATGTTTTAAAATTGAAAGTGACCTCATACTGGGGGCATGATATCTTAGAGATGGTTTCTCTCGGGAACTATTTAAAGGCCTTTGCAGGCATGATAAGGAGACTTTAATCTCTCTTGCTCTCTCTCTCTCTCTCTCTCTCTCTCTCACTCTCTCTCTCTCACTAAGGAGGTTCTTGGGGACCACGTTCAGACATGGTCCAAACCTGCCTCTTTGCCCTTGTGTAATTGGTCACTGACAGCTAGGTCACAGGTCGTATCTGCATTGCTTAGTGGTTATACTTGCATCACATTGTGAGGGTAACCCTTACATGCTTTGTGTTGACTTTAACATGGACATTTCAACAGTAGAACAGTATGGCAATATGGCAATGTGTTTTTGTAGCACCAGACATTTATTCCAACAAAGTGTTGTTTGGTTAAACCTTAAGCCCTGAAATCCCCAAAAGCTTTTTACTGAGTTGTGTGTGTAAGTCTGTTATCAGAATATGATTCATCTGAAGGGTCACAAAGAAAAGTTTTTCCTTGTGGCGTGTGCTCCTCTTCCTCTTCTTTTTTTTTACATGTAGGTCATTGTTTCTTCTGTCGGTCGTTTCCTGTGTGCATTATTACATGGAAGGCTTCAGTTAACAGGCACTGACATCAGGCTGTCATTCCACCCACTGCAAACTGCTTTGAGCAGATCCGGTTTGGATGGATGGAAGCTCTTCATTCAAAGTCAATCAGGTGAATCAGTTTGGAGCTATCAGCAGTATACTGTTCAAGCAAAACCAACATTCCTTTGTTTTCATCTTGAAAGGCTTTCTGAGCAAAGCCAGAAAAGCCTGTTGTCTCTTAACAAGAAAGTGTAAGTATTCTACACAGAAAAAAACTACCAGCAACAATAAAATATGGTGATCTCCCCCTCTATTCTTTTCCAAGAGAGACAACCCCATGGCTAAAAGTAAGTTAGCTCCAGTTACTCCTCCAGTTACTAAAAAAAGAGGTCCATAGTTCTTTAGCTCCCTACATGAAAGACATGCAACTTGGTAGCAAAAATATGACAAAAAAAACAAGACATAACCGATGACAGCCTTGTGATTGGCCCATGTGTGGAGATTCCCCCGGGGTCATCGGGTCGTGGGTCTCAGATGTGTCAGGAGCATTTACAGGGCCTCTGTCTGTCTCCCAGATAAAGAGCCGATGCTATCACGGCCACATCACACTCCTCTTCTCAGCGCAGGCCTGCTACTGTAAACAGGATCTCTGTTGATGGCACGGAGTTCTCTCCAGGCCGCTGTGTTATCAGCCATGCCTGGAGCCCTCTGTCCTCATTCCTCTTCTGACCTTCTGAGGGGAAAGTCTCACGCCATGCCAACACTGATGCAGCAGACACTGCCCAAATCCCAGTTTAGTGGGCGTTCATGGTCAGCCTGTGTCAGAAAGGTATGATTACACGTGGACTGGATATCCATTTTTCTACTTTAGTATAGTGATGTATGCCTATTAGCAATGAGTGTCATTGTTTCAAAGAGATATATATTTTTCAAAAATACAACAGAATAGTTCAGTGGTTAAAAAATACATATTAGCAAATCAATTTGTTACATTTTTCAAAGGTGCAAAAATGTGGAAGTGTTCTAAATGAACTTTCATTAATCATATCTCCTCCTGTATGTGTTCTCTCCTTACATTCAATACACATCACCAGGCTTGGAATTTCACCATTTTAGGGGCAAGGCCACTTGGCCTTCAGTTGGGCATATTTGGTGGGGGGCACAAAGGCCACATATCAGGGCACCAAGGCCAAAGTTAACTATACAGTATAGCATATAAAAATGATCAAAGTTGTATTTAGCCTATTCACTGCAGTAGACCTGCATCACTGTATGAAACATTACAAAAACATTAAACATGACATATTACATAGAACTGTAAATCATCTGATCATCTAACAATTACAGATATCTAGGCTATATATAACATTTATTTTATATTTGGCCTGCTATGAAATCATGTATTAAACAATTTAAGCACAGCTCAGCTTTAATAAACTCAAATAGCCTAGATGCATGCTTAGTGTAGCACTTGTGTTGTGGACCAGTTAAAAGCTACATATCTGAGATTACTAGATTCTTGAGCCGTGTAATAAGTAAAAGCTGAACCTGAGATATGGCAACTATAAGCACTTTATTTTGTACAGTTTCCCTTAGTTTAGTAAATGAAAGAAAATAAATGTGTGTAGTTATTAGTAAAGTGTGGCAATGTATGATGTATGGATGTGGTGTATGTAAGGCAGTATAATTGTAACAATGACAAATACACACTTTCCCAGTATCAATCAATCACCCTTCAAGAGCAAGTGCAATTCAATCAGTGCAGTTCAGTGAGTTTGTTAAAGTAAGAAAAAGTCCTTTTAGGTATTAAAGAAAATGTTTAACTATAAATAAATGCAAACGTCCCTTATGGTATAAACAGAAAATTCAAAAGTAGTTTCCTTTCGGCTCCTTGTGTGGAAAGGAACGCTTATCTGTAATCCGTGTGCGCTGCTCGAAGTTCACGCAGATGGTGAAGAAACCTTGCTGCAGTTGATCAGACTGCAGCAGGCTGGGCGGTCGACACGTTGAATATCTTGGACAGGCTCGCCATCTTAGCTCGTCTGGAATCCACTGAAATCTTCTATCCGTATAAAAAACCAATCTACACGAAACAGTGTAACAGTTACCATCAAACATTTCTGTTCTATGAGATCTCATTTAAACTTTTGCTATAGCATCAAAAATCAATAGGCATATCGCCGTAATACTGCCATAAACGGAGGCTACATCTCAGCTGCAACAAGCAGATCGCTAGCACAATTTACTGGTAAGCCAGCATGGCTAACCAACCTTGAGCAGACAGTATTGTACATGGAAGGGTTCGGTTATACACCCGTAATTATCAAGGAAAATGTACAACAATTACATATTTCACCCAAAAGTGTTGACTAACTGTCAACCTAACATTCATTTCTAATATATTAGCAAGCTAATATCACCATGTGGGTTCAATGAACAGATTAGCTGTGCAGATTCGCGTCTAGTTACATTCAACTTTAAATCAAAACAACCAAAGAAAATGTGGATCTCCTACCACTCAAATTTAGCAAATAAAAGTGTCTGTGTATGTGTAAATGCTTCGACTGGTTTTTTGTGAGCTTTCATGGTCTCCAATTCACCATGCGATTGACTATTCACATATCATTCACAACCGTGATAAGATAAACTCACCGAAGCTCTTCTCATGTTGAAACAAAATAAAATATCTTCTTGATGCGCAATATAAGAGACGTAAAGTTAAGAAGTAGAAAATATATCACGATAGATATAGATAGATATAGATTCTAGAAGTTATAAATGTGTAGTTATATCGAATATTTTCTTTAGTTCAAGAAGGTGACGTTCCGTGCTCGGACTGCAAAAGCAAGAGAGAAATAATCGCGCATGCGCGGTGCCTTAGTGGCACTGAATCTAACAGTGCTACATTAGCATGTGATCATTAAGGCTACTTTCACAAACTCTTAGCAGCTGTCCTCTGATTTACCAATATCTAGGCGATATTTGTAACATCTATTTTGTATTTGGCCCGTTATGAAATCATGTGGAACAATTTAAACACATTGTAAAACTTAAAGCCCAAATCTGGAGACATCCATGCATGTCGAAATTTACTGCAAATTCAAAACTGGATTACTCTGGAACGGCTAACTGTACAAGGGACTGCTTTACACCTTTGTGTTCGGTAAGGTCTGCTGTTTATTCTTATATATGGGTTGTCATGTGTTAAAAGAAGGGTTCGTGAAGTATTCCAGTGAGATGAATGGGTAGGGAGATCATGGACGCAAAACCTTCAGTAGAATGTATGCTTAAATTGAATTATATTATTTACTTTTCTCGCGAACCGTTCAACAGAGCAATAATCGGCTAACATCGTTTAAAAGCTGAGAAAAAGCTTTCATGTGATACTTGTGATGTCTGTGTGAGGAGTAGGCTACTTCGCGAGTAGTTCAACTGAGAAGAATGGGTGAATTTGGACGCACTTTCTTTCTTGCGCTGTCACTTTCCACTGCGTAAAAGACTAAATTAATTTGCGCTGTGAATGCTAAAATTATTTTGACAGGCCACAGGCTAAATAAAAATCGCTATTAGTAGGACGCAAAGCAGAATATTGAAAGAAGGGGGCACCAAGGCCACCGTGGCCTGTAAACCTCTGATTTTCAAAGGGGCATCACGGCCAATGCAAGGGGCTACGACGGCCGCCGTGAAATTCCTACCCTGCATCACTGAAGACCACTCACAGCAACGGACATGATTATCAGATAAAATGACCTCCCTCCAAATCCCTCCTATGATAATTGTGACCGTTAGTCTTCAAGAGCTGTTGTTAGGGGAGTGGGCCAAGCCCTTCAGACGTTAGCAGTGTCCTAATCCCCTGAGGTCTGGGGCTGAGGGAGTCAGCGAGAGGTTCATGAACCACCTGCGTCTGGAGAGGATACTGGTAATCCTGTTTATCCAAAAGCTTTGCTACCTGTCTCATCCCGCTGTCTTCAGCGGCTCACTACTCAGCGCAGAGGCCTGTGATTTGTGAACTTGAAAATATATGTTTAATGAGAAGCCTCTGCAGCAATAGTGATGTTTGGGTGGGTGGACACACGGGTGTGAATATCCTAATATGCATATCCCCAGTCTAATCTCTAATATTGATCACAAGATTCTTCAGAAAGTTTAAATTAGTTTGTCGTTTGTTGTTCCTTGATGTTGTTTGTAATTAGTGTCCTTTTTGTTTACGGAAACCTCGCCAATGACGCTGATTCTGATTAGGTGTCTTCACTGCCTTACACTAGAAAGTAGTTCTCTGATTTGTGTGATTTTCTTGTACATTTCTTAGAGGTTGATCATATTCAATAAATGAAGAAAATCCGCTACACCATATCTCACAATAAATAATTAATTTCATGTGACGTTTCGGGCGTTTTATGTTTTGAATATGATCATGTCTGATTCATCAAACATGATCATATTCAAAACATAAAAGAACTGTACATGCACCAGAACAGGTAAACTAATTATGCTTCTACATAACCTACACTTAAATGTCGTAGAGTGTATAAATAAATAAAAGTGAAATATCACAATATCTGATTAGATCAGCAGAGTAAAAGTGAGTGAGATAAGTGAGGCAGTTTAAATAGGGAAATGGCAATACAAAAACCCCCAATATAATTATTCAAACATTAAACCTGAAAATGTTATCTGTTCTTAGAATCAAAGTGATCTCATTTATTGTTCAGCATTTGTGTGAGATGAGGCTTTGTGTGCAATTCTGAAGAGCACGATGACTCGCCCTCACACGATTAAGAGTCAAGGAGCATCATCTCACATTGGCAGGATTTGTAGAGAGGGCTCTCAGTAAAGCAACCCACCAATTCAAAACAGCCTGAAACCACCCTCACACTCTCAGCCCATACCAGCATGACTACTGTCACCCACACACCCGAGATGTCTTCACTAAGAGAAACACAGGCAGACACTGACTCCAGAAGACAAGAATCATGGACACATTTCACAGATTTTATGAAAGAGCAGATGGTGGTCCTTTTGATTTGAATCCAACAAAACATTGATACAAAATGTAGGTTCTATTTAATGTTAACATTATTGGATATTGGCTACATTATGCTTCCATACATTAATTATGATAAATGAATTAACATCAAAAGGCCTTATCATCAGGCCTTATCTGATATTTGATCAATTAGCCTATAAACAGGAAGTGATAAGTACTACAGCTCTTCAATTATGTTATCTAAGAAATTTACTTTGAAGATCTGTGTTGTTTGTCATGAACAGCGCTTGAACTTCAGGATCAACAAACATCATAGCTTCTTTCACTGCCTTTTACTAATGCTAGCTGCTCCATTTCATTTCTGTTAACTAAGTGGACTTTCAAGCAATGCTCACTAACTGCACTACATTGTAGGTAAGCCTACTGACCACCATGAAAAGCTACACTTGCACAAATAGGCAGTGCAACAGCTACAGCTACTCTTTGCCAAGAATCTAGGGCCAGACATACTGGAGTCTTTCCCCAACAGATAAGAGTGGGAGAATCTCTGGAAACAGACTGTTTGATGGATTGTGAACAAAGCATAAATCTACCTCCAATCTTGGCTAGCTGCTAGCATACATGCCATTAGCAATACTAATGCATTGGGTGGCTTCTGGAGAGCTCTGACAACCAACTGGAGTGCATTCCAGAGCAGCCAGGGTGGACCATGGGTGGAATTCCAGATCGTCTGACCTCTTTTCACTGTCTTATATCGGACCTTATCTGGCAAAACAAAACACTGTCAGTGAAGAGATTGCTATTATTAAGTGGCATGGTAGTGCCTTTGGAAAAATAGTTTTCTTTAGAGACAGGGCGTGTTGGCTTTCTCGCTTGAATGGCAAGTGAATGAAAATCATGTAATCTCTTACATCAACTATTATGTCTGTAGTAGATATCAGCATAGTATACACTCCAGAAAGTAGCCTCGCTGAGTTACAACTGGTAATACCTGTCTTTGTGTCACATTTGAAACATTTGAGTAGGGGGCAGCTGTGATGAAAATGTGTCAATATGAATCAATTTAAGTATCCTTGTCTAAAGGTTTGAAGTGGAATTTGAATTCCTAATGAAAAGATCAGATAAATTACTTTAACGTGTGCATTCATACTGTTCAGGTCAGATGTTAAATACACATTCTTACATAAATGAAGTGACAGTTACAGTAACTTGAGGGCACCTCACCTTGATGTTGACTGTCTTAATAGCTGCAGGCCAAAATGAAATCAATCTTACACACACTGTGACTTCAGCATGATAAATGAGAAGTTGACAACTGTCCTGTGAAAATCAATAGACCATCTGTCAAAATACCACTTCCGTTGCTCAAGCAATTCTCCTGAATTATTGTCTGTTCAAAAAAATCTCCTCGTTTAGGCCTTGCGTTGTGCAAATGCCAGAAGGGTGTGAACAAGATGTGTTTGAAAGATATGTTTATTTATTCAGATACTTTTAAGCAGTAGCCGATCTGTTTCAGGGAAATCTGAGAAATCTCAGGTGTTTCCTTTTTATTGATTGATCAGGATTTATGACAGTGAGTGTAAAGATATTTAAAATATGTGGTGGGTGAAGAATTGCCATGTGATATCTCATGGCAATTCTGAGGGAAACAAATGTGGGATAAAACATGTTGTTTGTAGGATTAAATGGTACGTACGGTTGTCTTTAGAGGGAGGCCTATTAAGAGCTTTAACTGATGCTGTCATTGTAAATAGAATATACTAATAATGTATTAGAGACTAGCAACTAGCATAACCTGTTGTTGTGAACAGCCTCCTGATGTGGCAGAGTACTCCTCCTTTAAAGGTACTTCCTCCAGGGCCAGGCAGTGTCCAAACATATCGCAATAAAATTTCTTCTCTGTCCTACAACACGAGGGAACACTGGTTATGTTTCTCAGACTTAATGTTGTTTGAAGACTAAGAACCATGTCCGCCCAGTGAAGTCAGCTTACAGACATCTTAACACTGAATCATCTTGCAATGGAGCATGAGGGCACTTTTGTCTCTAATCTGTTCATCAAGGTGTGCAACTTGTCTTTTAACAACCCACACATTTCACTGGTAGCACTCTGTCTGCTAGTGCGTCTTCATCATTATCAGATTTTAAGGGTGCATATCTATCATGCTTGTGTGGGATGTTTTGAAAAGTTCTATATAGCTGAAAACATCACTGGGTTTTACACAATGGGATACATTTGTGAGAAAAAAAAATTAATGCTCCATGCAAGCAGCACATTTTTGTCTGCAACAAAAATGAATTAATGTAAATTGTCATTACAATAAATTGTGGTCCCCTGAAACATATCATCTAGTTTTAATCTAAAACACGACTGTGCCCATAATGCTCAGGGTCTCTTTACACCTGCTACAACATATTTTGACTGATCTACAGCTGTGACTAATCGCTCCCTCTGGATGAAAAGTAAATAAAAAACAGGGTTTATGTTTAAGGCAGTTTACCTTAATTCTCTAGCTTTGAATGACTAGAGGTTCCAATTCAAGATACTGAAAAATATGGTTTTATTGTTTATAACATACAGGCAAGAAATACCCTGAAAACACTCAAATTGTCCGTATTAAGTCTTGATTACCATACGGCTCCCCTCCACACACCGTTTATAACAAATCCATTCAAATCATAGCCATACGGCCTGTACGGTTGGTGTGGATAGGATTTGTAGATAGTTGCCAAAAGTGACGCTCGACGCAAATCCTCTTCCGTGACAGAAAAGGGAAGTCCCTCCGGCTTTTGGTAACAGTCTTTCCCATATTCCGAAGCTAGTTGCCTTCGTTTGGTTTTGTATCTACGGTTTTGGAACCATATTTTGACTTGCGTCTCCGTTAGTCTCAGACTGCTGGCAAGGTGAGCTCTCTCTGGCGCAGATAAGTATTTCTGGTGATTGAACTTCTTCTCCAACTCCAAGACTTGCAGGTGTGTGAACGCAGCCCGCGAACGCTTGTGTTTGGTACTGTCTGATGATGGTGCAGTGCTCGAGTCAGATGACTCGATAGATTCTACAAGAATACAAAGGTGCCGAATGTTAAAATTATGAAGTAGCCTACTCCACTAGGACAAAAATTGTTTTGATGGAAATGGAGTTAATTTAACAGGTTACACATACTGTGTCTACAGTTCCAATATACAATAGCGCATAACCTATTCAGTATATGGTCTTGGCATATTACCTGTTGTGTCATGTGGTGATTCCTCTGTTCTCATTTCCAGTGATAGAGGTTTTTCAGTAGTTTGCTCTGTTCTCCATTCAGAACTGTCATCCCGTATGTCACCGCAACTTGAGGTTCGTCGTTTCTCTTCTTTAATTGAGAGGATATCTTCAATGAAAAACGATGTAAGCTGCTTCTCCGACCCCGCCATTTCCCTCGGATAGATTCCAAATCAGGGCTAAAGGAGATGCGCTCTAAACGCCAATTCAAAGGAAATAACTCAGAACATCCCAAACGAAAGTTACTGGTAAGTCTGTCTTCCTCTTGACTTTCTTCACACAATTTATACAGGTGGTGTTGCCGCCTACCCTGCCCAACTCTTATTGGCTGAGAGTTAAGTGAGTTGAACTGATTACGTCAGTTTCGCGCTGTAGAAGCACTACCAAGCCCTCATAATGATAAAAACAGAGGTTGTTCATAGATCATGTCTCCTGATCTGCAATTACCTGTAGTCTCGTTACCTATAGGCCACTATTTAGAAATCATTCTAAAAAAATAGATGAATGGAAATAATATGGGGCAAATAATAAAGAAAAAAATGATTGATTCATAATTCTCCCTTAAAGAATGCATCCCTACTAATGGACTGTGTAAATACTTCAGTAAACCTTTCCAGTGTGGTAAATATTTCAGTAAACCTTTCCAGTGTGGGGACAAGGGACAAAAGGGACAAAAAAAAACTTCATTAGACCCCAGATTTACAAGTTAGTATGTATTTTCCTATAGATGCAAGTGTTTATTCTACTGCTTTAAATTATTTAAATTTGTAGCTTATTTTTATTTGCAGTTTTCAGTGTAAATGCCATTGACACAGATTGTATTAGTGCCTTTGGCACAATGTGTTGTAAATGACACCGCAAGTGAGCAGCTTTGCTCTTCTTCCCCTCCCTGCATTGGCCCTTATCCTCAGCTCGTGAAACGGGGAGATTTATTATGCAACTGGATATCTGTATTATGCACTGACAAGAGCCTGGGTGTCAGGGCTAGGCAGAGGGGCCATGTGTCTGCCTGCTGCAGGCTTGTAGCCCTCTCAGGTCGGGTCAGGCAGGCAGGGCGGGTGGGTGGCCCCTCACCATGGGGCTAATGTGTTCTGCACATTGGGGCAGGCTCCTTGGCTGACACCCACGTTGCCGCCGCGGCTGTTTGTTTGCTGTGCTCCCCCGTGTCTCTGGTTGACCTCGTAGAACTCGGGACAGGACAGGACGGGGGGAAAGTGTTGGGAGGGGGAGGAGTAGCACCGTCTCTCAGGAGAGCTGAGATTCCGGTTTGGAATAACAAGGAGGCGAGGAAGACAAACGGGGGTATTGTGTGCGTCCCTGACCCACACACACACACACACACACACACACACACACACACACACACACACACACACACACACACACACAGACTTCTGCCGGGTTTGTCTGCCTGTCTTAGTGTGATTGCGTGGCTTTTTTCAAATGCTAGAAGAGCCTCTCCAGCTTGTCTCTCTGAGTGTGTGCTCTTGGGAAAAGAAGTTTTGGTAAGACATATTGATGCTTGAACAAACCAGAAAATATATTTCCCTTATAAATGATTTGTAATACATTGTGGGGGTTCATTGGTCGTGTGGCACTGCATACAGCAGTGGTTCTCAGTGTGGGGGGCGGGGAATAGAGACATGTCAGGTAGGGCGCGATGAACAGGAGGATTTTTTATTTTATTTTAATCTTTAATAACACGTTTCATAGATCATAGATTCAAAACAAAATAGCCACACACAAACATAGTCATAAACAGACCGACATATGAATTAAAATAGCAAGACCAAGACAGGAAATGCAACATGAAACCATTTTTTTTTTTTATATTGCCATTTTGCCGAGTTGATGGGGTCATGTGGGGCTTCCAAAGTGGGGAATGACAGAAAAAGTTTGAGAACCACTGACATACAGGATCTCCAGTATTACAATAGAACAGAATAGGATGGCATAAACCCAGCATGGGATTGAGGGTTTCATCTTCAGGAAATCTTCAAAAGCATGACTCATGGACCTGATGCTCCATGCAGGTGAAACAGGTATACAGTGCAGTATTTTTGTGTAATCCTAAGTACAGCCATTGAACTGAGAAGTGAGTATGCATCAACATTTTTGTGAGGGTTTACTTCATTCTAAGACTTATATTGTTGTCATGTAAACATTGTATTGAAGATTCTTCCAAAGATATTCACATTGAATTCTCTTCCTGTGTGTGTGTGTGCATATGTGCATGCACGTGGGTGTGTGTGTGTACCTGCATAAAAGTGCCTTCATTCATAAGGTCTTTGATCAAGTCTTTTTCCTGTTTTGCGTCTCTTTCTGATTCCTATCTTAATTTTAGAAGAGCATAGTAACTCCATTCATTGAAACTGCCCTTTGCCATGTTGTGGACTGTGAGACAAGTACTCCAAATGGAATAACATCATTCACTCATAGTTGACCGAGCTCTTCTGTCTCTGGTTACCTCATGCCCTGCGCCCTAACCTAACGCAGTAACTCTGACACCCCAGACTTTGGAGGTGCCACCACCAGATGTGGGCTAGTTAGGGTATGACCCCGTGACCCAGGAAGTCATATGTCTCGCCCTGTACATGGCCCACGCCAGTGTCATTTGTTTTTCTAGGATGGGTTTATCTGGTTGACTTGTTTGTCTTTTGTGTTCTCCCTGCATTCTCCTTCCTACATGGTCTTCAACACTCCTTCAGGTTGAGAAATACAAATGAACTGAGAGGACGTACGTAGACTTTACATTTTTTTTAAATGAGTGTTGTTTTACTTTTTTTTTATATTGAACTGTGGCAGGAAATGTCCATTTTTACATGTTTAAGCTACAGTTGTAAATCCGTACTCCAAAAGTTGTACCCCTTCCCCCTTTCCGACTGGGCTGGATGATGGCAGAGTACCAGTATTGAGGCTCCCTCTAGTGGTGAACATGGTCACTATTACCATTATCACTGTCTGTTGTTCTTGCACAATGTTCTTGCACACATTGGGCTCTATCTTGGCGATCTAAAATGCATGGTCAGTGGCGAATAGCTTAAATACATTTAGGGGTGTGTCCAGTCCAAATTCGGGGTGGCGCTTGGCGCAAAAGGGTGGTTTTTATGTTTTTATGTTTGGCCTTAATGTTTTTATGTTTGGCCTTTAAGTTTAAACCAATGAAAATGACATCTGTCATTCCCTTTGACAGCAAACAAATCAGTATTTTAATAGTCAGCGGCGCATTTGAAGGAATCTGCTATCCAATAAACCTTGCTTTACCAAAACCTAGCAGAGTCTAGCCTACACACATCGGCACTATTATTTGAACTCAAGGGCAAAGTGACTGTGGTCTAACTTGACTGTGGTCTCATAGTCAACGACAAAACAGTTCCACACAGTTAATTACTTTAACTATTGACTGACAAGTGGTTACCATCGGAAACATAGCCCGAAGTTGTTTAGGACTGCTTGCTAAGGGCTGCTTACATCTCGTGACAGTGCTTCTTCAGCTGTGCTTTAGATGAGCCTTTCGCTATAGACCAGGTTTTTCTTGGTCAGTGGCGTAATGATTTTTAGAGGGTGTAAGATACCGATTTTTGGATCATGCACCAGACCACACCTTCTGCCAAACCCCTGGGCACAAGGGGTTAATAAAAGTGAAGCGCATGGCGAAAAATTTGAGTGTAAGATTGAAATAAGCTTTACCTCGGGACAAGAATAAGCTTTGCGCCGTGTTTTTGATCATCAAAATAGAGCCCCTTGTCACCTTGGCTTGATGTGCTCTGTAGTGAATTATGTTTATTTAACAGAAAACTCATGTAATTACTTAAACAAGTCTCTATTTTTGTGTGTTGCTGCTGTATTAATGTGTCCTAGTGAAGTAGTCCAGAAAAAAAGGGAAAGATCCTATTGTACAAGGACTGTGCGCCATCACACAGATGATTCGTCCTTTCATTTACAAAGACACCCATTCCACTTAGCAACTGTAAAGTAAGCTCTGCAAACAGTCACAACAATGTGAGTTGTGGTGTCGAAGGAAGTTGCTTTTACACATCAGCAGTATTGTGGTAACTGCAGTTGTTAGGCAGGAGTGAAAATATTATTTCAGATTGGGGTTTGAATTGATGAGAGATCAAACAAGCTTCTGCTGACGCCTGCCCGACCTTTGTGAGCTCAGAGAGAGACGTCTTCGGTTGTGATGGGGCATAGTTTATGTTGGCTCAAGATGCCTCACACACACCTGCCAGGTGAGGTTTGAACAGGTGAGCTCTTCAGTGATATGGAGAGCCACTCTCCAGTTTTCTTTCTCTCCTTGAGAGCTGCTCACATGGACAGTGTGATTTCTGAAGAGGTTTGATGGGCTCTGTACTGATCCACTCAGCAGCAGAGATATTTGTCAATATGAGCATAACCGTAACCACCAGTTAGGTTGCTGTAAAATACTTATAGTTTTGTCATGTTTTTAATTATTTCAATGTGTTTAACCTACGTCTGACTGTATGCCCTCATTTGACAATTCTATTTGATTGGTTGTTTGGTATGTTTTAATCTCCACAGAACTGGGTTGAAGTTAATGTTGTTAACCAGCAGAGGGGGCCAGTGGACAATAATTTCATTTGCATATTAGTGACTGGACCTCACTGGCTGGATGGGCAGCTTTTTTCATTTTGTCCTATCCATTCATGTGATACTCACATAGCTAAAACAGCATGTTATACAGTATGCTGTATGCACTTTTGAGTACAGTCCTGCTTGGAATATGAGTATTGTATCTGTCAGGCCTCTGCCTGTTTTTGGTCTCAATTGACATTGATCATTTGTTTTGGTCTCCCTTTGTTAAAATCCTCTCCTCTTTTCTAGGCCTTCGGGTCCGATCTGATAGCACGCAGCAGGCTTCAGGCAAGCTGCCCTGTGCAGGTAAGTGAGTGTTTGACAGTTTGGTGTTCAATCAAACTGGTTAGGGCAGAAATGTTGCTGCGCTCTCAGACTGGAGGTTGACAGGGTGACTGACAGTACAAACATCGCCTTTCAAACTGGCTTAAACCTTGGATAAATAGCCCATGGTGTGTTTCGTGCATTTCTTTATTCTTAGTAGTCTTAGTGGATACAAAACGCAACATTTTTTCCTGATGCGTGATTGCGATCAAACACAGAAGGCGGAGAGTCTGAAAGCAACTTCTAAATATCATACATCACTGAAATACACCTAACTGCTGCTTTGTTTGGACTTTTTAAAACCTTATCCTCTGAGTTTAATTGCATTCTCAGCTGCTACCAACTTTACATCAAAAATTAGGATTTGTATGATTTTTTTGTTGTTGTAACCAAATGTCATATTCATAATCAGAGTTGATCTACATCACTCCTAATCCAGCTGATAAATGTTTTTCCTTCCTGCTTAGAAAAGAACAACTTACTGTGAGAGTACTTACTAGAGTACCCACTCTACCCTCTAACCTATGTCCATTTTTAAATACACAGTCAGTAGACTGGTTTAAACTGGTGGCGTATGATTTAAAACTCTGGCAAAGCCCCTTTCCTGCTAACAGTTTGTAAGACCGCAATCTTACACAACTCGTAAAATACCATAAACACAAGAATGCTGGGTAAATAAAATAGTGCAGACAATACATCATTGTAATTGAAGTCGTTAAAAAAGGCTACAAGTTTTCCTTTTACTCAACCGAGTTTAAGATTGTTGTTGCCAGGAGACAAGAGGTTGTTTATAAGATGGCCGACAGTTGAGTGATGTGCTATAAGTGTGGACGGATGTGTAGATGTAAGCTTTGTTGGGGGAAGGTTTTGCTTTATTTCACATAGAGATGTCCTAAACCAATCTCCAGCTAATGCAAGTACAGACAACAGTGCTTAACAGCCTGCTTTAAACAGACATAGCAAGCAAGGCAGTTGCAGTTTTTGCCACAGCGTTGAAAAACTTATTATCTTTGCATAAGACACTGCTGTTGACATCATGCCAGTAGTTCAGCTCTTTTAAAATCTCAACCCTCACAAGTCTTGGCAGACAGGTTTGGACTCTTGTTGAGATAACTTTCATTCATCAAATCACTATCTAGACAACATTTTTAACATTGACAAACAATAAGGATGAGTGAATATCACAAAAAATATTGTGTCCTAACAGAAGTATCCTTCCTCATCATTCTTAATCTTCCTACTTTACATTTTTTTACTTGTATGTTTAGTGAAACTTCAACTAACTGCAGAGACACATCATCAAACATTTTGGAATCTGCAGGGATAACTATATTGCAATTGAGGGGGGTGATCAAGGTTTTTGCTTTGCATACCTGAGGCTATTGACTCACACATTTCAGCTGTGACAGGGACCTCTTTGAGGAGTGCATGTGAGTAGGTAGCACGGAAGAAGCTGTAATCATGGCTAAATTGCTGTAGGTGTTTTTTCTGTCCGTTCAAAAGAGGACTTTGTAACTCATATTTCATACAATTGAAAAGAAAAGTATATTTGTTCTTGCACTGGCATAGTTTTTTTTTTCTATTCCTTGTCTACATTATACTTTACTCTCCTATTTGTCCATATTATTTATGCTGGTCTCTAGACCTTATTCTTGCACTGTTGCACTGTTGGACTAATGTTGGACTACTTTTTGCACCTTCACCATGACACTCACTCTCTTGAGCACCTCACCATGCACACAGAACTACAGGCCAGTCCCGGCCCTGTCACTGCAAGCGTCTCATGCTTGATCACCCTCAAGCACACTGTGGATTTTTTTATTTAATTTATATAGTATATTTAGTATTTAGTTTTGTTAGTTTTTCTTATCTTCTACTGTCTCTATTGTACAGTGGAGTTTTGTTATATGTTTATACTTATATATATATATATATATATATATATATGTATATATATGTTTTATGTCTATACTTATCTTACCTATCTATCTATCTATCTATCTATCTATCTATCTATCTATCTGCGGTGTACAATTCTTGTGTTCACTCTGTGTTGTTTGTTGTTAATCAAATTGCAGATTTGATAAATAGATCATCTCGAAAGATACTTATGTCTTGGACTGGGATATTTAGCATAAACAGATACTTATGTCTTGGACTAGTATATTTAGCATAAACAGATTCTTATGTCTTGGACTGGTATATTTAGCATAAACCAACGTTTTTAAATTCTGAACAGTGTTTTATATTCAACATTTTAATTCACTATTTGGCATGAACAATGTAACTATAAAGAATACACCATGCACATTTACAAATATGCATACACTTTCATGAACACACACACACACACACACACCAAGATTGGAAATAACTTTTTAACAACACACCTCACCATTCACAGCCACACACACACACACACACACACACACTGACTGATTAAGCAGCTTCCTTAAGCTTGGCTCATCTCTGATAGGTAAGTGCCTGGCTGATATCATCTCTTCCTCCGGTGTCGCCTTGTGGCACACGTCGAGTGTTGCCGCAAGAAGTCTAGCTTCCGACACTCACTCAGCTTATCTGATCTGCTCAAGTGGCCCAGGACTCCACACTGTCTGCAGCTAAGTGCAGCTCCCAGTTAGAGAGCCTTGCTTTATCTCCCTCCTAAAACATTGCTATGAGCCTAATATTCCTTCAGTTATCTTTGCAACCCTCCCATCTTTCTTGTCCCTTATCTTATAGGGCTTTCGCTATGTCAAGAGTAGAGTTTGCAGACATATCACCTCCATCAAATGACAGGAATGCTTGATAATCATCTCTTGTGGTCAGTAGCTTAATGGACTATAATGGTCATTAAACACATTCAATGAATATTCAATAGTTTCTGCCGTCTACTGCAGTGGTCAAGTGAGATGCTGTTGATTTCACATGCAGGGAGGGTTTATTTAACATTGTGTCACTCTGGTGTTTTGTTGTATGTAAAGTGTGTAATGTCACTCAGAGATGTAGTGCGTAAAAAATAAAATATAATGTAGTAGGACCTAGTATTTCTTCCTGACTAACTTGTGTGATGGATCATAATGCATTCTGTTATATGTGATGTATTTCAGATATTTGGAGGCCTTTCTTAAATGAAAACTCTGTAAATATAGGATCAATAAAGTAAGCAAAACAAAGACTATTTTATAGACTATAATACTGTATTAATAAAAACAAGTTATACATTAATAATAATCACAATAATAATAATCATACAGACGCTGTTAAATCCTAATGGTATTATCGTTTATAATAATGATAATACTTAGTTTACTTAGTCAGCCAGTTGTACTTCTGTGTTGTAGAAGTAGGTTGTCTATCTGGCCTACCCCTAAACTGGGGGAGATGAGCTGAGGGCTCTTGTTCGACTGAAAGACACGCTGCAGAGTAGAGACGCGCTGTCTGCTGCTTTATTTACCCTACTCAGCGGTCCAGGATGAGACAGGATCTGGCATCTTATCTAAATCTGATTGAGTCAGTCACAGCCATTGTTTAGCTTGTTTGGTCCATGGAACAATCATTAACACCCCATTTGATTTCCATTAAGATTTAAAAAGCGGGGAAGGTATGTATAGGCTAGGCTGTATCGTCTGTGTTTTGTTATAGAATGACCATATTTAGACTCTCTGCAGAATATCTGTACGAACATAACCATAAAATGAATGTGTTCTTAGCAAAATGTAGAACATTGATAAAACATATTACGCACATCCTTTCCCACATTTTTCACATTTTATTACGAAAATAATGCTTTGTAGTATACCGTTTATTAAGACGGACATTTTTTTAAATGTTTATCAAAAGAAAAATGAAAAAAGAAATATTTATATTTCAGTTGACAATATCAGTTGACATTTTGTTTGTTCGGAATGTATTTAAAATAACAAATTGCCTACAAATAAATCATATCTGATCGATCGGGGCAGGTGAAGGAAGGCCAGGCCCGTACGTGTCAGTCTAAATGGCTGGAAATACAAATGTAATAATTAACAAAACAATAATACGTTATGAATCAAAATTGATAGGCATAGTCTATTCATAAGGTCGGGGTTCGGGTCAGGATGGTACAGTGTTTCACTGCAAACCTAACATTTATGTCCATTGCGGAGCTTTGCAATAATTTGTTCTTCATGATATTGATATGGTGTTTATGTTGCGCAGCTCTCACCATGCCCTGATACCCGGGAGAGAGCTTTGAAAGGGTCCTTGCTGGCTGATGGGCCCTTCTGTATTACTCATTGCCAGGCTCAGATCAGCAATAGGATTTTGCGCAGTATTCACCAAAGGCGACACACCTGCGTAATTGCAACTGTACGGATTGTTGCCGTAACCACTGTAGTAAGTGTTGTACGTATATGAGCCCATTGTAACATTGTATGGTGTCGCATGCGTAGCGCCAAGACAGGGCTTTCCATCTCGCACTAATACTGGCACTGCAACTCTTCTAGGAGGTAACGGGTGGCCGGCCAACTCCAGTGTTTTGTCTTGCCTTTGTCTTTTGCACTTGTACCGTCTGTTCTGGAACCAGATTTTTACTTGGGTAGAAGTGAGCTTCAACAGGGTAGCCAGGTGATCTCTTTCTGGCGCAGAGAGGTAGCGCTGCTGGTTGAAGCGCCGTTCGAGCTCCAACACCTGCGCCTGGGAGAACAGCACGCGCGGCTTCCGACGCAGCCTCTGTTTCGGCCTGCCGTCATCGCTCCTGATTTTGCCATTCAAAATGTCGTTTCCGCCTGTGAAAAAGAAAGTCCAAACGTTTTAGAAAAATACAGAGAATTAGGCCTATTAAGTGCATTTCATGTGTGTATATCTGTTTTCTTGAAACCGACCAAGCAAACTGAGGCAACAATAAGCAACAATTTACTCCGAAAGCATATTCTTGCTGTCCTGGTTAACCGCCAAAATTGTAGGCTACGACACATGTTTAATTTCCTGGCTTGACTTGACGTGGTGTTGCCATGATATCTGTAAATTATTAATAGTTTTACTGTAAGGGGGGTGTTGTAGAGGGGTCATTTGAATAACGCCACGTTGATAGTCCTCTAAAATAAACAAGCTTCAACGACGCAACTTGAGGAAGCTTTATGCCTTTAGTGTTGTGATGTCTGGTATGGATTGTCAGTTTTAATTAATGGAATAGGTTAGGACTGGGGTAATATCAGGCAGATAAATATATGCTCTCCAGGCACATTGAATGCATAACATACTAGCCTTCTTGTAAGACCCAATACCTGTTTGGAAGGTTAGAAAGCTCACCTGAGTCTTCAGTTAGATCAGCCTCATCCTCCGTCGGGGAACCACAGCCTCGGAGCATGTCATCATCTGAGTTCATTCCGCATCTCGGCTGTTCACCGGCGGTGAAGTTTGGCTTGTCCGGGCTGTACAGTAAATCCAGACTTCGGCTGAGCGCGTTGTGCATACACTGGAGAGACTGCATCGGAGGGACATCTAGTTCCGGCAAGGTCGCTTGCTGATTAAAAACATAGTTCTGCTGTTGCTCCAGCTTTAATATATCCTTCACCGAGAACGGCGTTGAAGTCACCGGGCAGGGAAGCATCACTTGTTGAGGACTGCCAGCGACGTCTCCAAATCAGATTTACGCAAACTCAAGACACTTCAGTAAATAAAAAAATCCAATCGTATTTATTCCAGCCCCGTAACCGAGATGTCTTGTTGATGTCTTTCCTCATGTAGTGGGATAAATTTCAGTTGCGTGCCAGCGGCTCTCTGCCAGGCGCGTCTCCCTATGTGCTTCCTCGAACCTTCACCACCCCTAGTCAAACGCATGGCGTGAAGCAAGCTCTTATCACGCCCGAGACCACTCCCTTTTCTGTGCTTCAAAGACTCAACAACAGTAATATTATAGTGGTCATCATTTAGCCAACGAAGTTTTTGCAATCTGTTGGAATATGAGTAGCCTATGGAATAAACTTGAAATATGGGATACCTTAATATACCTTATATTTGAAATAGATATTTAAATATAGGATACCTTAGACACTGTCATTAGGAAAACTAACATTAAGAATTTCTTTAATTGCTTTAATCTATGCACATCTTGACGTAAAGGACATTTTAATCTAGAAACCGTTTCTATTGGTGAGGCTAGCTTCTGAATTGTCTCTGAATGCATGCACAAATATTTATACGATATATATATATATATATCGGAATATTTGAAATTAAATCCAGTTGGGTAAACAGGTTGTTTGAAAGTGTGCGAATGTCTAATATTAATAGTCCAGTAACTGGATTTGAAGAATGACCAACTCAAAAAGAAATGCCTCTTTGAGAATGAGACAGGAATGGGAAGGTTTCACAAACCGTGAACTTCATGTTTGTTAGTTTTATTTCTGTAACAAACTACTTTAAAATCATTCTTGTAAGATTGTTGGCCTACATCTGCATTAGAATAAGCCTAGCCTATTATCCAGCTTAATGATAATAGCACAAACTATTTCAAATTAAACATGGAAAATGGCAGGGGGAAAGGGAAATGACGCTTATGAAGATTTGTTAGCCTCCCAAAAATAATCCAATCGAAATTATTAATGACAGTTAATGAGGCTTACTTAGCCCTTGATGTAGCATACTTTTAGGCTTGCTGTTGAAAGTCTTAGATCTGATGTGCCATCCTCATTGACTTACTCATTTCTATCGATAATGCACACATTCTTGTGCCACACACCCCAAACATCCATGGCCCTGTCCTGTCTGCAGGACGTCGAATTAGTGTCCACATCCCCACGCTTGAGTGCACCAGCAGGACAAGGTGGATGTTGGCCGAGGTTTACACAAGCTCGGACTTCCAACGGCCTATTAGTGTACACAGGCCACAACAAACAGTAATACTACACCTAATGTTGTGGAGGAGAAGAGGCCGCGGCGCCAGACTGCAATGCTTGGCTGAGGCTGAGAAGATCAGGAGAACGGGGGCGAGCGGGAACGTCTTTATCCCTCCGTAATGACCCCGCAGACTGCTGCCGGCTGACCTCTGCAATAGTTTGACAGGGAGACTAAAGTGCTCATCAGTGGTCCCATGATAGGCTTCTTGTGCTGCTCTGTATAGGCTATAGACCAACAGGTTCACCGGTGGATTTTAATTTAATCCGGATATATTTCAGTGAAATGCGCACGGAATTCCAATGATTCCAGGTTATTTTATATTTTATCTGTGAGTCAATCTTTAGCTAGAATAGGCCAACTACGTGAACGTGTTCGCCTATCTGTATAAGTCAAGTTGTTACCTTGTTTTGCGCGGTTTATTTTTTATTTTTTGATGTGATGTCAGCATTTCTATTTTCAGGCCCAAATGTATTTATGATATTTGCCTTTGCGTTGGCTGTTATTTCAGCTCATCAAAGGTAGGCCTTCACATTTAAGACAGAAAACCTGCCCACGCATGTCAGTCTTGGTTTGTATAACATCTTTGTATAGCCTACTGATACATGCTCCATGAACCATATGTATTATTGAACCATATTTTATATTTATTTTCGGAGTAGCCTAAACTATGAATATTCGAAGTTCTGCTTGAAGTAACTTATTTATTTAGGCTATATAATGACCCCCCCCCCCCCCCCCCCCCCTCTTTCTGTGTGTGTGTGTGTGTGTGTGTAATAATTAGTACATGCGTAATGGTTTACAATTGAGAAAAATCAACTGCCCTGCTGTCTGTGACAATTCCCTCTCCATTTAAGGGAACAAGAGAAGTACGCTTGGATTTATTGTCTAACCACTTGTTTGCTAGGCTTTGGCTAAACCAACGCAAAAATGTTTGGGTATGTACTCCACATTGTTTGACTAATAAACATCCTTTCTTAAACGATTTGGGAGCTGAAATGTTTACTTAATTGAATTTCACTTGATGTAAAACAATTCCCTTTCATAAACAATTTGGGTAAAACATTTTGTAAACCTGTTATTTCATAAATGTGTTTAGCCTTCTTATGCGTGACCTCTTGTCCCAAGTATGACTATGAATAATTCACTTTTAATTTATATAGGCCTACTAATGTTAATAAATAATTCATTTTCGAACATTTTTCATTAGCATCATTGTGTTTACTTGGCCCAACATATTATTTAATGCAACCATACAACTTGAAAAGATGTCATGTAAAACATTTTAACCTCAGCGCCACTTTTAATTGCTGAAATACTGTCTGCTACGATCTGTTCATGTAGAGAGTCTACAAGTTGCTGCTTTCTTGTGATTTGTAAAAATCTGTCTACCTTTAAAATGGAACATTTTATGGAGTATATCTTGAACACCAAAACAGGACACCAAGAAGATTAAAAACAACATAACATTGTTGGTGTTAAACGGCGGAGATGACGTTTTTACGCTATTTGGTAAGAAATGTTACAGCTGAGCCGTGAAAAAGGAGTAGGCCTAAGGTATGCTGTTTGTGAGCCTATGGATAAGTTAATGGTCTGTTATTCCCATGAGTCGGTATAACTTAATTTGAGTCCTTAGCGCTTGAAGGCCAACGCATTTGTAATTTAGATATAGAAAACGATGAACACCAGGTTTAAAATCAATGAATTACCTCACTATCTCATTTAGTTATGTACTGAATATGATAATTGCACCGCTGTATCTGCAAAACACAATTTTACCTTAACCATCTGATGCCTTTTGTTATTATACGATACATGTAATACGTTTAAAGGCATACATTTCAGAAGAGGGAAGAATATAGTTTTAAATGAATCCAGTACAGAGAGGGTTCTTCCAGAGGGAGTCTGCCACGTCTACCTTGATGAGTAAATTACTTAATTACGCTACACCTGTGAAGTTTAAAGACAGGGACTCCCACACCCACGTAGCCTGCTCGTGTTCCCGTGCTCCCTCCTCCGGGCCTTCAGCGCGTCGGTCTCCCTTAATCCCGCCATTTGTCCCGTTGCTGTAACGTAAGAAGCCAGTTAAGTAACGCTTACCACAAAATGCCCTAATTAATCATAAAGTAAAATAGCGACCTGATGGCCTGTGTAAGAAGAGAAGGCTTGGCGTCCCATTGAGGCGCTCTTCCTGTCCCTCTCCACTGGCCAATTTGTCACCAGAGATCTTCATCAAAATGTTACTTGAGATTCCTTTGAGGAGCTCTCCATCCAAGTGACTTTTCTGGCTACTGTAATCCCATACACCAGTGATTTTGCAGAGGGCTGGACCTGAAGTGTTTTTCTATTTTCTAAGACAGCCTCTGTGGTTGTCAAGGGTTTGATCTTGTGGTGGCAATGCTTTCTTGATGCCAAGCTCCATCACTGTGTTTGAGAGAGAGGAGGCTGGAGTGCATGCTTTACCAGGGGTTATGTTTACAAGCCATCATCATCCACATTGTTTCTTTTCATAAGAGGGTATATAAGTAGGTGATGGCATCAACTCGTACTGAATGGTGCATTGTTGATATGAAGTGCAGTGCGCTTCAGAGTTTACTTGTCCTTTCACATGTAATTGTCCTGGATTAACCTGTATACTCAATAAAGTTTGAAATTCTAACAACAGACTTTCAGACATCCACACCCTTTCACACTCACTTTCTCTCTCTCTTTACACACACACACACACAGACACGTGCACGCACGCACCCACATGCATGCACACACACAAACACACATGTGCATGCGCGCACACACACAGACACAACCACACACACACACACACGTGCATGCACACACACAAACACACATGTGCATGCGCACACACAATATGCAGATGCAGACAACAACTCCATTTGTGGGTGTCCCCCAGGGTCTGACGGATATCTCTTGTCAGTGTTGCCCCTATAAGTTTCTCCCGATGCATTGTCTTGACACAAAACCGACCAGTCCAGGTGGATTATCTGTCTGAGAGTGCTGCTGCTGTCTGGCAGAGGAGTACAGTACAAGCAGTCATCCTCACAATACAGCTCCACCCAAGTCAAACTGCTCAAGAGTGAAATCACACAGCAGCACTCACACAATGCTTACTTGGCATTCTTTCACTTTAGTGAGTGCATCTAAAAATGCCTTTCACATGACACAATGAAAATGGAAGAGTTTGGTTCCAAAACTCAATAACTTTATTTTTAAGAATATCAATAAGTTGTTTTAATTGGGTAAAGATAAATCAGGTAACAACAACCCAGTTGCAGTTCCACATATATTGCATGAAAACAAAATAATTTTGAAAACCTCCATTAAAATGGAGGACACAGCATTTTGGAATCAAACTATATCGGAAGGGATAGCAGTCATGTTTAGTAATGCTCTGTGAACAGTATGCTCTGTGTTATTGTATAAGAGTTGTGTGGATATTAAAGAGGGGGGCACAATTAAAAAAGAGAGTGGTAGCGCCCAGTGTCAGGGGATTGTTTCCCGGTCTCTTCACTGTGTTCCACTGTGGAATTGCCTGAAGAGGATCCTCTTCATAGCACCTTCATGTATGAGCATGTTGCCTGTCTTCGTACTTGAAATTGTGTGTGTGTGTGTGTGTGTGTGAAAGAAAGAAGACGTCTCTGAGTGGGGGAGCATCTGTTCCATGTCATGGAAAAACACCCCCCCACCACTCCCCTCAGAGGTTGTGTTGTCAAGAGTGTAACGGCTGCAACCAAGAAAGCTTTAGGCCCTCTTTCACCCAACCCACTTAGCCTCCATGTATGGTCCCTTCTCTCTTATAAACATGAATTGAACTCTGTGTGCTACCACACACTTCCAATATCCAATTGCTGTCTGTATATGCACATTAATCTTCATAAAGCATTGTGGGTGTAAAGTAATGGCTGTATATATATTTGTTCTACTGTTTTACGAGCATTTTCAGGCATGACAACAACAGGATAACATGGGGTTGAGATGTATACATATGGAGGTTATGTCACTCCACAGTCAACCTGAACCAGTGGTGGTAAAATCTTGTAGCATGACATAACTAGTATGGAGGCAAGAATTACTAATTGCCTCCAATTCATGTAATAACAATGTTCAGGGTGTCCTATATTCTGTAAAAGAATGTGATGCCAATTACTGTGCAGAGTCAAACCACAGTCATCTTGTAACTATGGAAACTCTACAAAAACAAACTGCTGGTGCAATAACTTCTGTGTATTGTATTGTGGAGGAATTACTGCCGACATACTCAGTAGTTGAATTGCTCTATGGAGCTGTCAGGCTCTGACAGTACACTCTAGGATGAAGCTTTGCAGTTTGAGATCCATGGTGGTCTCTCTCAGGTGAAGTAGGAAGTCATGGTCTGGCCTTAAGCATAGTCATGTGTCATTGTTTATTATCTAATGCAGTGTTGTCACAATACCAAAATTATGACTTTGATATGATACCATACCTAAGTATTCCGATACCAATACTGAAACAACACCACAGCAAAATACTTAGACATCAGTAATAGAAGTAATAGAATAGGCCTAAATGATAGAACTTAGAACTTACATTTCTTTTAAAATATTATATTATAAAGATGTACAATATTTATGCATCATAAGATGTATACATATTATGGGCAATTCCATGGAAAATTATGTTTTTTGTAACATCCATAACGCCAATAAAATGTGATGGTATGGTATGATGTGAATGATTACATGACATTTGAGCATTTGCTAATTTTGGCTGAAGAATGTAAATGAGGAAAAAATGCACAAACAATGAATGTTATCATTCACATCATACAAATGCCAAGGCATTTTGGTTTAATTTCATGGTAACACAGTACTGTTCTAGAATTGGTGCATTGTGAAACAGTAATCTTTGTATGTTATTTATCCCATTCTGTCAATATTTCTTCATTATCTACATATGTACTTAATACTTAATACTTGACCAATGGCTGTAACCCTATTACTTCAACCTATTCTTGCACTGATATAGTTGTTTATATTACTTTGTCTACATTATTCTCCATATTTATTTCATGCTGGTCTTTAGACTTTATTCTTGCACTGTTGCACTGTTGGACTTACTTTTTTACACTATTACCATGACACTCACTCTCATAGAGCACCTTACCATGCATACAGAACTACAGGCTCAGTCCCTGCCCTATCACTGCAAGCGCCTCATGCTTGATCATCCTTAAGCACACTATGTGGATATATTAGTTTTATTTAGTATATTTAGTATTTTACTATCTTAGTATTTTTTTTCATCTTCTTCTGTCTTTATGGTGCTTTTCTATATTTATATACTTATATTACTTTTTCTGCTGTAAGTGCATGTTGTGTGTGATGTATGCTACTGAGACCTTGAATTTCCCCTTAGGAATCAATCAAGTATCTATCTATCTATCTATCTATCTATCTATCTATCAATATGCATGCTGAGTGTTTTCAATCTCAACCTTTAGGACAGCTACTATTAGTGTTTGAGAGTGGAAACATTGGACACAACAAAAATGAGTCATTCATGAGGTACAGTAATGTTTCATGTCTAGCCTTGCTCTCCATCAATCAGGTTTTGTCAATTAAGTTAGCTGCTGAATACATACTTTACAGTAAAACGGATGCATCTTTGCTTACAGTTTTTCTCAGTCGCTTTGGTGCTTTTCTCACATCACTATTAACATTTGCACAGCAGTTAGTGCACTTCTCAAAACAATTAGTGCAAACTGCAAAACCTAGTGGATAACCTGCAAAAGCAGGTCACTTGCTCAAAATGGATAGTCCATTCCTCAAAAGCAAGTATTTATGTCAATGAAATGGCCAGTGTCATCAAAATAAGAAGTCTTGACACCATTGTTTATGAACAAGATAGTCAAATGGCTTTGTCATGTTTTCATTATGGCAGTTTATTTTCTCAGTTTTTTTTTTCATGCAAAAAAAGGTCAGAACTCGGTGACACTACCTGAACATGCTCAAGACAGCACTATACAGTACTTGTACAGCCATTTGAAAACTACAGTAAAGTTAGAAATTGCTGTAGTTAGGAGAGTAAGTACAAGACACTGACGTACATTTCACATTTTTACTATATGCTCTTTGCAATTCTACAGCATTGTGACAGAATTTGATATAGTTCACCAATTTTGTATGTAATGACTCAAGCAATGAAATGAAGACTATTAGTTTTATTGGGAACGACTATTCAGCATCCATAAGTATAGTTAATTTTGACTGACATGACAAAGCAATTGATACATGTCCAAAAGCATGTGCAATTTGTTCAGAGGAAGGAGATATTGCTACTATGATGTGCACAAATGACTAAATGTTGTGGAGGTTGAACTTATAGTTATGAGAATTTTCATTCTGATCTGAGAAAAGTACCAAAGCGACTGAGAAAAACTGTAGTGTCAGGATAGACCTCGGCTATCCATCATCTCCTGACATCTCCATCAAGTACCACTTTTTGCCACTAGATGTCACTGCAAGTCCTCTTTAAAAACATTTTTTTTCCTTTGCTGGATGTATTCTTATTCATTAGAAGCTCCTCATATGGCTTTGATATCTCATTTTGGCTTCATGGGGTACATGAAGGGTTCATTGGCTTCTGTATTAAGGTCAAATATCAACAATGTTTGGGATTGTTATGGAGTGTTCCATTAAGTCACATTTTCTGTTAAATGTTTAGAGTGACAGTCCTATCCTACACCCTAGAATGGGCAAAATCCGCTTGCCAGGGTTTTGGTCTAAAACTAGTGAGCTACCTTCAAGGCATGCAAAGCCTTACAAATGCCTAATTGGCACTGACAGAACCCTATTAACATGTTGGTGTCTTTTGGTGATGTTGTGTTGTGCTGTGAAAGGTTTCCTTTCATTTTTGCAGTGGTCCAGCCTGGAGCGCAGAACTGCGTAGTGAATGGCCGGTTGGAACAGCACATGTTTTTATCTTTCCCTCCGGTCCTCCATACTATGACCATATACCATCAAAGTAAATTTAAAGATGATACCAAAGCTTGTTGCTTGACAAAAAGCAAGCATATCTCAAAAAGTGGCAAATTGTTTAAAGAGGAACAAAAGTAGAAGGAAAATGGTCCCGGGTTACCAGAGAGAACCCAGCTCTCTACAACATGACTCCGATCCAACAGGACCTTCTGGCTTTAGGCAGGCCAGTGCTTTGGGTTCCAGAGATGGACATGCTTCAGTGCTGAGGCGAGCTTTTAGATGATTTAGTGTCTTCCACTGAAAATAATTATTCTAATAGTAGCCACATCTCAGGCCAAATGTTGGGTCATGCTCTAACTTTAATAGCTTTTACTCAGACATCATTAGAATCAGAGACTGACTGCAAAAGCAATTAAATATCGCCACCTAGTGGTTGTACGTAGGCTTTGGCATACGTTTCAAAGTGTACCCAAACACAGCTGTGCCGTCTCCATTTCTGAGTGCATGAGCATTTATTGCAAGAGTCTTTCTGTGGAATACATGCATACAACAGTGGTCATAGTTACATGCAAAGATGTCCATAAAAGTCTCAAGACAACTGTCTCTATAAATCGAAGGGCTTTCAGGAAAATTGGAAAGAAACTGTTTCCATATAGTGAGTAAAAACTAATGTGTTCTACTGTAATGTAGTATCTCTTGACGTGCCTTCCAAACGACAGAAAGATTATACTTTTCTACAGGCTCCCTAGTCCCTATCAAGAGTTATGTTTACGCAGCTAAGAGACACTTTGTTGATATTCACAGTGTATAGTTGTTCATGTTGTATACACTAAAGGGCATTAAGCGGAACAAACCCCAAGCCATTTGAAGATGGAGTTATTGTAGGGATGGAGTCAGACTAAAATGTGCTTACATTGGTTTATTTAATAAATTAAAATATGTGAGTGTATGTAAAAGACCCTGTACTTGCTCTGTGGCAACAGAGGCACATTCCTGTATGGTGTTTTAAGCCCCCAACGTCGTCTTCCAGGCAGCGCTGCATGGGAGGCACTAGGGTTAGGCAAGGGTTAGGGTTAATGTTAGGGTTAGGTGCAGCGCTGCCTTGAAGTCGACGGTGGGGGCTTAAAACAGCATCGAGCAGAGCCATCTCTAGCAGAGTGTCGGTATCACCACTGCCTGTTTCCATGCTGTAGTGGGGAGAGCCTCAGCGAAGCCTTGGGAAAGTCACTTCTGCACTCTGAGGAGAAAGCAAAAAGACAACATGTCCATAAAGTCATCTTTCCTGAGTCAAGAGGCTGTGAACTTTTGTCAGCATTCTTGGCTTTTTGTCGTGTGCATCTGGGCCTGGTCAGTTACATCATTTCACAACATAGAGAGAAGCTGAAATAATGTACACGCTGTCCTTCCGGTGTTAGATGGGATCGTTTGTGGAACAGCGCCAGTATAGACAGAGCAAAGGCTTTGTGTGTGTGTGTGTGTGTGTGTGTGTGTGTGTGTGTGTGTGTGTGTGTGCGCTTTCACCCTGTAATTTAGATGAGGTAGCCTCTCAGTAATTCAGTAATGGTAAGGTAGCTGTCGGGAAGGATTTGGGAGGCCTCAGCTGAAGTGTTTTTTTTTTGTTTGGACATCTTAGCCACAAATAGCCTCATGATAATGAGTAGATTGTTGTGAAATGTGTCTGGCTCATGAAGCGCTGGTCACACTATCCCTTCTGTGTTTGCTTTGGTCATGCTTGCCTCAGCTTTACTTTTAACTTGTCACTGTGCAGTTCATTGCCTATCGCCGTATGGCCTTTCAAGGAAACCCACATGTTTATCTAAGATGTGAGGCAGTGTCATAAATGAGAAGAAAATCTTATCATGGAAAAACACGGTCACTGGCTTGTCAACACTTATGGATTATCCGGATGTGGGATATCTCTGTGTTGCTTTGCCTTTCCTTAAAACATCAACGCTTTATTAACTGTATAAAACAAACAGATAACTGTACTGAAATGGATGTACAGTATTACTCTGTAAGTGAATTATATTTTCTATTCAATATTTATGAATCAGTTTCTGCACAGTAAAATCAGCAGTCATCAATTAACCCTGAAATAATTGTTACTCTCTTCAGATCAAAAGGGGGTCTTTAACTTACAGTATTAAAATGAACGTTTAAAGTTTTTTTTTTGTAATTTAACTCTTTAAAATCTACAACTAGCCCTGTGTTCTGCCTGATTTTGCTGTTGCTCTGGAGACTATTAACCAGCTACAATCTGGAATGAATCATCTAATGTTATTATGGGTTTCCTGACAATGCTAATGCTGTCTTTCAGAGTGACTAACCACTGAAGTGAGGTCGTATGACCCACTCATCCAAGATCCTTCTCCATGAAATGTGTTGTGTTGGTGAACTCTTCACTGTAACTCTAGGCCTCAAAAGTTGGTTTACACTCCAACTTGAAACGAGGTCTATTACACGGCTCTGTGAACTCGAATTCCACACAACTGGTGTCTGGCAGGGTCAGCAAGTCTGTTGGGGTCAAAGGGAGGTCATTTTAGTGGCCATGTTAGTTATGATGATAGACTATGAGGTAGGGATGTAGCGATATAGACCAAAAAAACATTTTTTGATTTGTGATTGTTGAATTTTGTTGATAACGATAACTGGACAATATTTTGCATCCTTGAAAAAGTCTAATATTATAACATACCTCACTCATGCTCTTATTTATTAATTATATTTTTAATTAATTATCTTTTTTATACTCTTATTTATTAATTATCTTAAATTAATTATATTAATGGAAACAATATATGGGCTTGTCCTTAACATGCTTTATTTGAGATCCATGGTCAGCCAAATTTGATGCCATTTTGGAACATTAAAACGCAAGTCTTTTCCTTATAACGGGCATCAAATAGGAGAACAATGGGCCTCATTCACCAACTGTTATTACAAAGAAATTTGCTCTTAAAATCCACTTATGCACCTACGCAGTTTTTGCGAAGGTTCTGGCATTCACCAATGTGTTCTTGTTCTTAGGTAAGAACAGAATCTACGAACACTCAAGAGCACTATACACACATTTGAGAACTGATTTGTTTGTGCAAAATAAATGGTTATTGCATTTTCATAATTTCTGCAGGTGTCAAATATATCATTTAAATGACAAGTATATATTTTATAATTAATATTTTTGAATACAAATATTATATATATATATTTTAAAAATAAAATAAATTCCACTATTTTACAAAGCATTATTGTATTTTAAAATAAATAACATTTCTTCACTTTTTATACTACTAAATATAATAACTAATTTACTGTTCAATTCCTGCAACAGGTCTTTCACTTCAAAGCATGTGTCATTTACGGCAATCAAATTGTCTTTTTCTCACATCACTATTAACATTTGCACAGCAGTTAGTGCATTTCTCAAAACAATTAGTGCAAACTGCAAAACCTAGTGGATAACCTGCAAAAGCAGGTCACTTGCTCAAAATGGATAGTCCATTCCTCAAAAGCAAGTATTTATGTCAATGAAATGGCCAGTGTCATCAAAATGAGAAGTCTTGACACCATCGTTTATGAACAAGATAGTCAAATGGCTTTGTCATGTTTTCATTATGGCAGTTTATTCTCTCAGTGTTTTTCCATGCAAAAAAAGGTCAGAACTCGGTGACACTACCTGAACATGCTCAAGACAGCACTATACAGCACTTGTACAGCCATTTGAAAACTACAGTAAAGTTAGAAATTGCTGTAGTTAGGAGAGTAAGTAAGTACAAGACACTGAATATGTACGTTTCACAGTTTTACTGTATATGCTCTTTGCAATTCTACAGCATTGTGACAGAATTTGATATAGTTCACCAATTTTGTATGTAATGACTCAAGCAATGAAATGAAGACTATTAGTGCTACTGAACTGGGGGAATCATCTAAACATGCCTTTTTGCCTCTTAACAGACTCAAAATGTCATTAAAATGTCTGTGCAATATGAATAGGGTCCTTACATGACAAAACGATGCATTTTCAACTCATTATTGTGAAGAAATCGTTTAAATTCAAAGTTTGTACAAACATTGGTCAACCCACGGCCAAATGGTAACGTTGGCAGTGAATACAGTTAACGTAAGTAATTGCTTGGAAACACCCTGGCCCTGTCCCCCTGCCAACGGCGGACTATCACTGGTTTAACGTGGAGGACAAACCTAACGCATCAGCCAGGGCATCCAGGATCCTCACTGGTTGAAAGTGCAGCTTACTGAGGTACTTTTCTACCCTCAACCTGCTGAATGTACTACAAGCATAAAAATGCAATATCTCGATGTGAGAGATGGATATTTGGTTTGTGGAGGTGCCCACTGGATGAACATGACCATAGGAGGATACAAATTCTAGGTGTCTCACGACTCAACTTTTCAACAGCGTTGATAATGTCCCTTCACCTTGGCACCAAGGTCATGGGTAAGATTTTAAGTGAGCTTGTATACTGAAATAATGCTTACCTGAGCTGTAAGCTGCTATAGTTGAAAGCCTCTGGTATAACTAAATACAAAATGTAATGCAGCATTTCATTTATTTGCTGCATTGTTAAGAAAACTCAACTCCTAATATCGTGTTTTGAGTCCACTGCTGTACACACATGACTGCAAAGCCAACAGTAGTCATACCTCCATTATCAAGTTTGCAGATGACACAGTGATCTTGGGCCTGATTAGTAACAACAATGAACAGCTCTACTTGGATCAGGTTGATGAGGTGGCACAATGGTGTCAATCTAACAGCTTGACACTTAATGTCAATGAAACCAAGGAAATGGTAGTGGATTACAGAAGGCAGCAGCAGAACTACAGTTACACCCCACTAATGATCAGCGGGCAACCTGTAGAGAGAGTCACAAGTTTTAAATACCTTGTTGTCCACATTACTGAAGACTTAACATGGACTGTTAACACTCAATATGTTCTGAAGAAGTCCAGACAACGACTCTACTTCCTTCGTCAGCTAAGGAAATTTAAAGTTTCTACATCCATCATGAAGGCCTTCTACACTACAGCGGTTGAGAGTGTTCTAACTGGTAGCATCATCACCTGGTATGGGAACTCCACAGTTAGAGATTGTAGTACTCTGCAGAGAGTAGTGCGCTCAGCTGAACGTACTATAAGAACTCAACTCCCTGCTTTACAAGATATCTATTCCAGAAGAGTACTCCTAAGAGCCCAAAAGACTCTGAAGGACTCTTCTCATCCTAACAATGGATTATTCCTACCGCTGAAATCAAGAAGACGCCTAGTCACAAAGCCAGAACTGAGAGACTCAGGAGAAGTTTTTATCCCCAGGCCATCTGAACTCTGAACTCACACTATACTGACTTTGCACACATTCACTCCTCAGCACTCTCAAACATTTCCCAACCCTGAACTCACACTATACTGACTTTGCACTCATTCACTCCTCAGCACTTATGACCCCCCCCCCATTACATCCCTCTTACATCCCTCTCCTATGCTACAGACCTTTTATTTATTCTCTTATTTCATCACACGTCAAAACACACACACACACACATCTGACTTTCTCCAACTTTTGCACATCTCCATAGAACTTTTTATTTATTATTTTTGATTTCTCCTCCATCTATCTACCCATGTCCTTGATTGCCTAGCCTTTCTGCCCCCCCACCCTCCACCCCCATCCCCAACACACACACACACAAAACACACACACTTACATCATCACTGTCATCACCTCACATACAGCACACTGCTTGCTACAGTAAGCCTCCTCTACATACTTGCTGCACACTGCCCCCCCCCCCCCCCCCCCCCCACATACACAGCACATTGTCTTCAGGATCTTCTCCAACACACATCCTCTACATACTTACAGCACACTGCCCCCACCTACCCAAACACACTACACACACACACACAGTCACTGATCCACTCCCCTCCCGCCCACACACACATCTTCACTGTCATCACTCACATACATCATACATACAGTACTCTGCTTGCAATAGTAAGTCCCTTCACCATACTTGCAGTACACTGCCCCCCCCCCCCCCCCCCCCACCCCCCCTACATACACAGCACATTATTTCATCAGGAAACTTCTCCAACACACATCCCCAACATACTTACAGCACACTGCACCCCCCCCAATACACAGTACATTGTCTCATGAAGAAGCTTCTCCAACACACATTGCACATTGCCCTCTCCCCACATACACAGCACACTATCCCATCTCCCTTGTCATTATACCTGTCAACATTTAGCTTTCCAAAAACGGGAGATTTTTCCGGGGGGGGGGGGGGGAGGGGTGTCAGTGTTTATACCGGATCTGTGTTTGCATATTTAATACGTTTCATACACGTGTTTCAACATTGCATTTTGCTCGTTGCTTTTACCTTACCATTACCTTACGCATGTCAGTTAGCTGCCTGACTGCAGCCTACTTCCAAAACTCCAAAGCTGTTTGCTGTCAGATTAAGTTCCAAGGGCACAAATTCAGTGTATCAACAACACTCAATAACAGTTCATGTGATGTGTTAATCAATTAAATTCTCAACAATTTCACAACAGCTAGTTCTGGGCACGTGCCCCCTCGGATTTTTCCTCCCTGATAATTTTTTTGATCATAACTTTGTTCCTATTATGCTCCATAATAAGCCAGAGCCTATAACGACTCAACTGCATTATTCTGGATGTGTAATAAACCGTACCAAAATAGCTGAAGACCGGTCAACATTAGCCCTTTTCCTAAAATTGGTGTCTATGTATGTTCCCGTAACAACTCACACGCGCATTGAGCTCGCAATGTTTTGCTTGTGTTGAACTGTTAAAGTTAACGCTACAGTTTGAACAGTTGAACTGTTACGGTTACAGTTTAAACAGATACAGTCAATGGTGTTGAAGTGGTAAGTAGTCTAGCTAAGCAATAAAAAGTAGTGAAATTATTTGTGGTTGATCAGGACATTTTGACTTGGCGATCAAATAGTTAGAACTATGGATTTGATGTTGGCCGCGAATTCAGAGCATTACGTTAACGTTAGCCTACATGTCAGTGTAACGTAGCCTAGGCTACTCTTACACATATTACAAATATTTGGCAAAGTCTCCTGGTTCAATTGTTTCCAGTTTAATAGAAACGAGGGTGTTACATTTGCAGTGACTAGGCTACAAAATCCAACCTAATAACATTAGGCCTACCAAGTCATTGCGTTGGATGTTTCTCAATCTCCACTTGTTCTCTTCAGGTATGTGGCAGCTAATCCATGTAGTGAAAAGGGATAGGCCTACCCTTTTAAAAGGAGGCCTAAAGTTGTTTTATATAAATAGGATCGCTATGACCGTGATGTAGAGGGCAAGAAAGTATAATAGTCTCTCTCGTGCTCATAACTTAGGTTATCAGGTCACTTGCTCATGATTTGCAGGTAGCAACTTACAAATGAGGTAGGCCTAGCCTATTGCTTGCCATAATGGTAATGAAAAATATATTACTAGTAGTAAAATATTCAAATATTTAGTGTTTAAATGAACAGCACTGAAACCTGTCAAACTTCGTTCAAAGTCCTTCATCACATGAATTAAGATTAAACTAATTCAATTTCTGAGCACCACAAAGTCAGACCTCAGCAACTTTTTTAATGTAAGATTGTTCTTAGGTCACATATCAATCAAATCATAACAACTGCAATGGTACTGTTTTTAAAATCATGTGTAGTAGCCTACGCCTAAGTGTAAATTTGTTTGTCTAAACATGCTTTAATGAGCTTACACTTTAATGAGCTGAATTTGAGCTTACAGTTCTTTCACCAACCTATCTGTTTTACATTAAAGCAACACCAAAGAACTTTCCCTCTGTCGCAAATAACGATGTCCATAGACAAGGTAGAATATGTTGCACGATTTATGAAAGTATGATGTATTGCGACATCAGATGCAAGTCAAATTTGTAGTTTCTTATGTCTCATTCCATCGAACTACAGATCCGCTACCCGATCTGGCAAAGTTACATAGTGCGGTTATAGCCGATAGAGGGCTGTGAAGCGAATGCAGAAGTGCCGTTCACCCTGTTACAAGTTGATGAACCACTGAAACGATTTTGGAAACATTATTTTAAGGTACAAAAAACTCTTTGGTGTTGCTTTAACTTACAAAATAGATACTTTAGCTTAGTCCTCAGATAGATGAGGGTTGCTGCTTGCTCTGTTAAGGTATTTCTGTCCCTTCCAAACTGCATTGAAATGGTATGTTTAGCAGCCAGAATTTAAAAATTTCCAGGGGGAGACATCTCCGGCCCCCCTCTAACATGACCCCCCCCCCCCCGAAAAAAAAATGCTTGAATGTGCCCCCTCTGAATTTTGGCTTGCATGACGCCCCTGTCTGGAGGCCATTCAACTAGCCCGCTTGCTTACGACGAGACTCAGGCTGCGCAGTCGGCACCCCGCTTCCTTATTTGGGTTTTGGGTTGCCAGGTTTTAGCCTATGACAAAACGGTTGAAATTGAACCTGAAAGTGATCGTGTATGTGTAGGGTGTATTTCATACACAATTTGGCAACCTGAATGGATCAATGATTTTAAAATGAAGTTTGATGGCCATGCAAATTACGGGAGTTTTCCGGGAGAAATAACAAAACGGGAGGGTGCTGGAAGATGACCTTGAAATACGGGAGAAACCCGGGAAAAACGGGAGTGTTGACAGGTATGCTTGTCATCCCCCCAATACACACACCAAGACCCCTGGCAGTTGGGTTAGCCCCTTGAGCCGTGGATCTGCCCAAGGTTTCTTCCTTAGTAAGGGAGTTTTTCCTTGCCCCTGTTGCTCTTGGGTGCTCCTTGTTGGTGCCCCCCCAATCCCAATCCTACCCCACCTTTCTTATGCAGCCCTTGCCACTTAATTTACTAAACCCCTCTTCTACTGCACTTTTTACCCCCCCCCCCATGCACAAATAGGCTGACACCAGACATAATTTCACTGCATTTCTTACATCCAGTAACTACATGCATGTGACAATAAACTTCCTGGTATCCTTGTATCCTTGTAATATACTTAACCACAAGGATGTTGATGTGGAGCAGTCCTGAAGAAACATGAGAAGTAGGTGTCACTGATATACTTCTGTCTTATATTTCTTCTGTCTTATATAGCTACATTTATACTTACAGTGGAGAAATTTTTGAAGTTTTGAAATGTATCCGTAACCAGTTCCATTGATATGTTTTGCAACAATAAGGTTGCAAAGGTCTTGGGAAAGCTTTTTGCTTTTACCCATCATGAAATGTCTCTTGTGTGACACCTTGGTAACAAAAAACCTTTTTATAGCCCACCAGTATGTACTAACCCAGCTTATATTCATTTGCATAGATAGGAGGGATAATTACTTTCTAACTACTTATAAATTCCAGTTCCTTGCCATTCCTTGCCTTTGTGTACTGCTTTTTCTTAGCGTGTTCAATACTTTTTTCCTGTGCCATTCCACTCTTTTACTCATAACTCTACTTATGGACATTAATGTTTGAATGTGTGGATAACCTAAGTTAATACTAACGTCTGAAGAAAATGTAATGCAAATAATGTTCCATGTCCCCCGATGTTTGTCCCCTTCTCTCTTGTCATTGTGTGTCTTCATAATTAGTCCAGAAAACTTACAGATATTGTCTGAATAGACAGCTCAATTTGCACCACTTCTTAACTACAACCACTACAACTACTACTACAACCACTACTACTACTACTACTACTACTACAACAATCACTAGGCTACTACTACTGCTACTACTACAACCACTACTAATATGGAAGGCCCAACATGTATATTCTATTCATAATTAAATTCATAAATGAATGTAAAAACCAATATTTTTTTTCATGATTTATGCAGATCACATACAAATATTAGCACAGTGATCCAATGTGATTCATATTCAGCCTAATACGTTTTGTCACTTCGTCAAAACACTGATTTGAGAAAGCAGGGGCGGAGTGGGGCACTAAAATCCACCGGGAAAATTCTGACGCCACCACCCCCCCCCCCAAACATGCACACACATCAATAGCACAAACAAAATATATAGTGCTAATGCAATACAACAAGCCAATCAACCACAAACCAGGCACTTTCAATAAATGTGTAAGGAACTATGCAACAGTGCAGTATAAAAACAGCTTTGTGGGTGGATGGACATTTTAAGCATCATGCAAGGACATATCGGGGTATAATAGCACTCCAATAGTTGCCTGAATAAATTTAAAAAAGGCCTAGCCTACAGACAATGTCAACCTAATAACACAGGTAATTAAATAATTGAAAAAAACAGGCACTTTGAATAGGTTTGTACAAGAATGATTAAAGTAGGCCTATATAGGCTTACATATAGACAGTTCCAACGAGTTCCACAAACCATTTATCAGCCTGAGTGGTAGTGATGTTACCTGTGAACCCCCTGCTTCGAAGCGTGTATCAAAGACATGAACCAATTTGGAGTGGAGCTTTGTATCGGAGCTTGATTCGGTTTGTGATAATCACGTGATCAGTGACGTCCGAAGCTTCGTTTCCCACACACCCACGTGACTGCTTCGAAATTTAATTCAAAGCATTAAAGTTGCGCGACACGGGGCGCGCCGTTGTGGGTTGTTGAAAAAGGAGAGCCAACAGAGTCAATAGTGCTGCTGACACGAAAGCTTATAGCGTGGGCTTTTAGCTCCATTGTTAGCACGCTCGACTCCCGTTCTAAGGTGCGTCTGTTTCGCGGGTTCGAGTCCAGGCGTGTGCAGTCCTGAATCGCAGTTTTAACACAACCCAGATTACAATTGGTCTAGGCTACGTACTCAATATAATCACAGAAATGTGTGTGCAATGTGCATGCCCATTCTTTATTCATCTCCCTTCTAAATTGATGTATTTGTTTACAAATACAAGAAATGTTCACAGCCAAAATACTATCTTTATTGTTTTTGTAGAGAAGGCAATTACATTTGTATTTATACAGGGTACAAAATAGGCTTAGTTAGGCCTATTTATGACATTATTTATTTATCCATTAATTCATGCTCAACATTTATTCATCTTCGACTCAAAGACATTCATGGCTAATGTCTGAAACACTTCGTGACACAATGCTATCCTTAACTTTCACCAGCAGAGGTCCTCATAGAGTTCTGAAGCTTCGAGTACTGAACCTTTTTTCGATACAATTGGATTAAAAGCTTCACTGGTTCAGAAAGCTTCAGTTCGCCATCACTACTGAGTGGCCCACTAATTAGTCATTAGGCTAGGCCTAGGCTACATATCAACATAAGACTAGCTTGTGCTAGTTTCAATAACGTCAATGCTTTAGCTCCGCTAACCTTTCTCTCTGCCTTCCATCCATATGTAAAACAGCAAGCAACCACGCAAATCCGTCGACTGTCAAAACTTCTGTAGTTTTCCTCGAACTTGATCGTTTAGGGTCATGCCATTAGACGAGGGGCCGCTCATTTATCCCCCTACATTTCTGTAAATAGACTTGACCTGCAATCGGTTCATTGGATAAACCCAAGGGGGCAGGCGAATTCCCGGAAGTAGAATAATCGACGTAAGCTGGAGGGACCACCTCTCTGCTAACTCCCATAGAAACCCATTCATTCTAGGATTTTTTTGAAGTACCATAACTTCATATAACATATATCCTGTGCCGATATTGTAGCTTCTGTGTAATCCACATAAACACTACAAAGGCAAAACAGACTCCACTACCTCGTCCGTAACGTTGGTTACCCGTAAGAAGAATGGTTAGCTTGTTCGGTTGGAGGGAAGCTAGCTTTGACGTAGGCTAATCTCTCTTTCGCGCCGTAGGGAGATAACCGTATTGTTTGGATAAGAAGCTCAGTCCACCTTACTGTCTATGACGGTAACTCATAAGCAAAACCTAGCATACACGACCGTATGTTAAGGTAAAGCATTACACAGAGGCAACCTAATAATAATAAAAAAGTAAACCTAATTTTTTAAAAACGGCACTAATCATTTCAGAGGTGTTCGATGGATTGACCGTATGTCGGAAAAGTGGAAAGAAGATTAGCTTCAAGGCTATAACTTTTTTGTTTTGTTGACTGTTTTTGAAGATGATCATGTATGGTAGCTTCAACATTAACACGACTTGGTGAGGATGATATTAATAATAATACATAAATAAATGTTTAACTTTGATGACTTTGAAGGCGAAGGAAGTGTGAGAAGAATTTCTGTGTATCTATCATATGAGTTACAAGATTCAGTTCGATGGATAACGTCATGAAGTTAAGTGTGAGTCTGCGCAGTACTGGGGGGACCAACTGAAAAATCGTTCTATTTGACTCAGTGCCCTCCCATTGAAAACGACGGAGTCTGTTCGTCCATTTCTTTTACTGTCTATGGATAAACCAGAGAATGTCTAATAAGGGGAGAACTGCCACTCTCGGAAAACTTCCGGTTTCTGAACTGGTTGCAGTTCCTTCTGTGGTTCCACATGAGGGCGCTCGTCCACGAGTGCAGAATGCATGGAGGTCTATGGAGCTGTACCCCTCAAAATCCACTTTTCTCGGGATATAATTTTTTTTCAAGTCATTTGAATATTGTATTCGAAAGGGGAGGCATGGAAAATACACTTGGTTGAGTATTATATTTTTAAAAGTCACTTAATTGTTCTAAAAAGCCTTTCAAACGTGTCAATGATGTCACTCATTAGCACAATGCTAGCGTGTTATGGGCAACAACGACCCAACCTGTAAGAAAACAAAAGTACATAAGTACTCGTTCATTCAACTTTTGACCTATAACCCATGTTGAAGTTATACAAACTACAATCAAATCTGAGATTTGTCAACGACAATCAGGTTAAAGAGACAAATTTAGCCGTCTAGCTCCATTGACTCCCATTCATTCTGCACTCATGGCGATCGCCCCCAGTGGAAATCTGGTGGAACTGCAACCAAAATTCGGTACAATGGGACTTAATACGGAGTGGCCAGGCTCTCTGTAGACGGGCTCTGGATAAACCAGAAACACATTCCCCATTCCCAGGAGGCTTTGCTCCATTCTAGCCTAGGCTTACTTTAATTTAAGTACAAACAAACAAATTAAATTGTCATTTTTTTGTTTGTGATGAAAGTTTTGTAAAGCCTGAATAAGACAAAAATTAATTAAGATAAAAAAAATAAGGCTAGCCTACACAAAAATCAGCATGGGAGAGATGAGTGTGCAGGGTAACCATGAATGACATATAGACAGTGAGCGAGTGGTATAAATATTGGTTGGACTTCCCAAACGTTCAAGTGTAGATCTCGGAGATTTTCGCGGAAAATTCTTAATGCATCTATCAGGTCGATGGCCGCGTACGACTCACGGCCGCGATTAAAGCTCTATGGGCCGGCCCGCACCGCGCAGACTCATTGGCCGGCCCACCGGGAAAACTCCCGATCGTCCCGATTGCCACTCCGCCCCTGTAAGAAAGTATCTACACTGCTTTGGGAATGTGATTACAATATATTCTGTGCTTTCAGCGAGTCACTGGTCATGATGAAATCTAGCACATTTTCGCTGTATGTCCTTAAGATATTCTTCCCAGTAAATTAATATTAGCAGTAATCTGGTCTGTTCCAGTTTGTTATCAGTCATGTCCTGATTTGACACAGACAAGAGCCATAGGAGGAATAACTGCAGCTTGTTTGAGCTGTCTGTACAGAAGCCATACTTAAGATGTCTCTGGGAGTATAAAGAGACTAGGTTTTCTTACTGTTGTTGTTATTGTATTGATGTTTTGGTTTAGTTAGGAGGACATTCGAAGATTAACAATGTAGTAAACACTGGCAGCACATCACTGTGTAAAAGTTTGGAATCGCTCAGAAAATGAAACGTTTTCCAGAAACATCACATTTTTATCATAAGTAAGTCTTTAGTAAGTCTTTTATAGCACATTTTTTATGTACAGCGTGCATAAGTGTGTGTGAAATTAATAGGAAAAAAGGCCAAGACGTCAAACAAACTTAGAAATAATGTTTTCTTTTGCTTGAAATAGCAATTTTGTGCTTGACAATATGCTTTAATCAAGGAATGCTCCATCACACTGGCAGATTCTGCAGCAGTACAGCTTGACTGCTTGTTCCCTAAATAGTTCTTGCATAATTTGGAGCAGTGCTTTGGGTTGCTGTCTTGTTGTAGGATGAAATTGGCTCCAGTCAAACCCTGTCTACAGGGTATGGCATGCTGATATATCCTCACTCTCTGCATCACGTACATGTTTTAGCAGCACCCCCAGACCATCACAGTTCCTCTGCTATGCTTGAGAGATGGTGCCAAGCCCTCCTTAAGCATCTTTTTATTTGTTCTGCACCTCTTAAAGGTTCTCCTCTATCATCCAAACACTGGTATGTAAAAAGGAAAGCTGCCAGTTGAGTGAGTACCTGTGAGGCATCTGATTCTGAAACTAAGGATGCTGATTTTTTTTTTATCCACCCATGTACAATTTTAGCCTGGTTTCCAGACTCACCAATTCCAAGACAGCCTGGCCTCTCACAGTTACTGTTGGAAATGTTTCCAACTCTAGCATCTTAATTGGTGTAGACTTTGCATTCATTTTGATATTATTGGTCCAACCTAACTCCTACCCACTTCCTACTTTGCCTTACCTTTACAAACTGATTATGAACTGCATTGGCAGTCAGGAAACAACAGGCCAGGCACAACAGGTGCCAGACCAGTGTCTCAGTGAAATGAAAATAAAGGAGATACTAGGAAGGCGCACAATTATGCTTCAGGGCCTCCTGCTTCTCTCGCTCTATGCTGGTTACGTTCAGTTAGACTCAGTTTGCACTGTCCTGTTTAAGATCTGATTCACTCCTTCCGAAATTCAAAATGAGATCTCTCCTTTTTCTCACTTTTTTGCCATCAATATGATCATTTGTTTTTTATTTCAGTTTCTGAGAAATAGCCCTCCTATAGTCTCAGCCCAAGTCTAACTTAAGTTCAAATTAATATGTTCAGTTTCTTGCATGGATTAGCCTTTAAATTCAAGGACAGTAATAGAGTGATACGTGTGAGCTTTTTGTTTTTTTACTATTTTTTAGGCTATGATATCCACAAGTCCTCCTATACTTAAAGCCCAAAGAAAGACAGTTTTATTGCTTTCCAAAACAGTTTTGAGATACATAAATGTAATTGCAAAAGGGTTTCTAGTGATGAAATGGCCTTTTACACTTTGAATATGTGTTGGCATTAAAAGGGGCCTTTCACTACACTATTACACTACAGTACATTTATGATCGACTGAAGGTTTTGTAAACAGAACAGAGTGATTTTCTTTCAGTAACTATATATAAAACAGATGGGTCTTTTAGCGAGCATCGAGCGAGAGCTCCAAGGGATGTAATCCATGGGCTTGCTGTCATCTGAGTCCTCTGGGCCACGCTGGGGGAACTTCAGTGAGAGGAGGACGCTTCTCTGTAAAGAAGTGGAACATGCCGGAATCGCGTCTGAGTCGTTGCTGCATCACCTATTCCTGTGAGTGCGTGAGTGTGCAACCAATGAGAAAAGCCCTTCAGGACTTCCAAATTGCCATGAAATTATCTCTCTCCCTACTGACAGAGATAGCGCAGCCGTTTCGCCGCTCTGCTTCGCACACAACACCCACACCAACCCACCCACTCCCCCTCCCCCCTTCTTTTTCCTGGGGCCTTGGAACGGAACAAGAACGCTCTGAAAGCTCAGTCACTTTGCAGTTTCAGCTCAACTGCGGCGTGAGTTTAAGAAAGTTCATATCTTAAGGAATGAGTGCCCCAGTCCTACCCGCTCACTTCATGGGACCTCTGCTGATTGGTCGTACCCAACATACGATGTAGAACCGGGCTTTAATTGGCAGGCAGGTAATGAGACAGACTTAGGCGGCATTCACACTAGCCCCCTTTATACTGGAAACCAAACCTGGTGCTTGAACTCAGTTCCTATCGTACATGTTGTTGATACATATATGTAGCTAAAAACCTAGCTCCCTGACTTAGCTAAGGCAGGCAGCTAAGCAACGATCCATTGTTGACTTGTTAACTTTGAGCACCTTGCATTTTTTTTAGAAGCTTCACTTTTCTCTGCTTGCACCTTGCTCATCTAAACGTGAGGCATGTTGCAACGGTCAGTGGCATCCTTCCATAGGGAAACAATTGAATTTGAGCGCCTGCAGGTGAAAAAAGTGTGTCCATGTGAACAGCCCCTTAGAGTTCTCCATTAAGAGTTTTTCTTCTGCTAATTCTGTCATAATAGCCCCTGCTGCTGTAGATTGTTTGTGTTGTGTGAAATAATCCATAGACTAATTTTTTCAAGGGCCAACACAAATTCACACCTGTTGCCATAGACGCTATATAGGGTGTATTGTGCTACATTTTAGTAACAGAGCAGACAACGCAGGTTTGATACCATATGCCAGATATGTTCATAGTTTATTTTTTAACAGCAAAAAGACACAGTTGATGCATTTGTATCTTTCATTAACTTTTCAGCACGGAGAAAAAAGACCCATACATATATATGGGTATATATGTATATGGGTATACAATAAAGTGCAAATAAATCACAAGATTCAATCATGCGTAACATTAGGAACTTTAGGACAAATAATCTCTACGAATGCCTTGCGAATGTATTCACCACTGATTTCAATTTTGAAGTGACTGATCAAATAGGAAAATAAACCTGACAGGGAACCTGGAGTCAAACAAAACATTGTTTGACTGACATATACAGAAAACAAACAAAACAACGAAACAAAAACAAATAACATAAAAGACTATAACATATGGGGGGAAGAGATTTTGAGTTCAAGTCTTAAGATGCAAGAGTAGAGTACCATTCAGCTCAGTGGCTCCAGGAGCCCAAACCCCAGAGTTCAAAGTTCAAAGTATCAAGAACACCAAGCTAGGGCTTCTACAGAAGAAAATAGAAACAAAACTACAGCCTATATTGGCAGCTGTGTTCTTCAAGAAATATTTAACATTCTGGGAATACATACAAAAAGAATGCTTGTCTTCAATGGGACTGAGTTTTGTTTTGGGGTCTGTTTTTCTTCAATAATATTTTAGCATCTAATTTCATTCATACAGCCTTTGTGACTCACATATATTAGTTCTGTTTATTGACACAATCGCATCAGTGCTATAATGACCAGGGTCCTGTCCTGTCATATAGTGTTACACCATATTGGCAAGGGCACTCTTTCCCACTTATACAGACATTTGATTTAAGATACATTCTCTTTTAAGTTCACTAAATCTATTAGATCTTTGATGTGTAAGCAAATGAGAGACTTGATAATCATAGGAGGCTATTGACACACACACTCACACACACACACACACACACCTAAGTAGCTAAGGAATTTATGCGATGCAAGAAGGGGTGGGGATCAACTCACAAAATTCATACACTGTGTTGTTGTCATTTGTGCTTGATTCTCTCCATGGGACTGACTAGACTAGGATATCCAGTATTTTGAGATGAATATGGTAGCATTGACAGTGACCTCTTAAGACAGATAAGAAGCATTTAAGTATCTTTTTAGTGACATTTGCTTCGTTTTGCAGTGGACCTGAATGGCTGATGGACTGACGAACTGAGACACGCACAAGTGAATTAGCAGCAAACCATTTGATACAGGAAGTTCCCTGGTATCTAGGAGACAGACACACGACACATTTAAACCCAAACAATAGGAGTATACCTAAGACAAAGCCAGACCTTTCAGAATGCCAGAATCACATCAGGTCTTACTGTGCACATAGTATATTGGTAAAAATGTCAATGTTCTCTTGTACTCTTTCCCCCCCCTCTGTACCTCTGTTTGATGTTAGACAAGCTGAGAAACTGAAATACCAGCACAGGTTTTAGATGCATGAATGCAGAATGCCCTTCATTAGTGGTTCTAAGTGATGCAAAGTGCATATAAAGACAAGAATCTGGATGCATGCAACATGCAGTCACAGTCCTCTGCATTGGCACTGGTTAGTAGCACACTCACCTTCTTATAGAAGAAATACGAATATGCACGGCTAACTAAAGCATTTGAAATGAACAAGAAAATAAATCTGGGGGGGAGAAAGATATCAGCCACAGTTAATCCAGTAACTAAAATATCACTTCAACATGGTACAGCTTCACAGTACCTGCATACAAAAGTGTGCAAGACTGCAAAGGAGACCTCAGCTACGGTCCTACAGCCTCATGTTACCCAGTTCTGCACTGTGGTTCTGTGGATTTTAGTGTTAAGCCTCCCTATAGAGAGATTATTGCATAGTTGTGAGAGTTATTTCAGCTTTACACATCATTTGGTATGGTAAAACAGTCATCCACCCTCCAGCTCTCAGCCTTGAGTAATTCTCGCTTTATGAAGGTCAACCTCAGCCAAGCACAAGCACTGTAAAAATGCATTGCCCTCAAGCCTCTGTTTATTCCGACACTTCCCATGAAGCACTTGAAGGAGTAATCACTCTATTTCACTAAGGATAAACTTTCAGAGAAAAAATAGGCTTTTCACAAACATTGTATATTGCATAGTGTCAAGAGTGGATCCAGCAAACACTTTGCAGTTCACTTTTCCAGTTTAACTGTTTAAGTTTCTGTTCATGTACAGAATCATGGCTGAAATCATACGCATGTCCTATGTATGTCCAAAATAACATGTCCAGCTGTGTTTGGAAAATGGACACACTTTCCCTCAAATGCAGGCAGATTATAATAGCTGATAAAATAATCTAAACAACAGCCTTTTGACCCTGCACAGATACACAATTGGCAATGCTAACAAACCCCCCCCCCCCCCCCCCCCATGTTCCACTTACAAAGTTCATTTGACCAGAATGACCAACGTGTTCCCTATGACCAGCACAGAGTCATGACATGAGTTGCTCCAATGCTCCTAGCCTAGCTCAGTGGAGGGTAGAACGAATGGTAGCTTGTGTCATTTGACTATGATGGCCACCATCTTAAAAAACAAAACAAAAAACAACCAAAAAACAAAACAAAAACACATGGGAATCCAACAACTAAACTGCACTTAATAATGTATATCTGTAAACTAACTCTAGCAGACGAACCCAATAAAAACCCAGCGACATAATAAAATAAATTTTTAAATAATATAGTAGGAAAATAAATATTAATAACAAATTAACAAGGCTTTTCTTTTTAAATAGTAATATATATATATTTATATGTATGTGTGTGTATATTTATATTTATATTGATAAACTATATACTGCTTGAACCCACTCTGTCATATTCACCAGGGAGCATGTTGTTCATCAGTCCAATGAGGGGACATGTAGCTTTCCTAGCCTTACTAGATGCTATGCTATATGACTAGAGCTAGGCACCCATGAGTTCCTCATCACACACTGGTGTTTGATGAAATGCGGCATAAAAAACGTTTCAAACATGGTTATGGCATTGGAGTCGTCATCAGGTTTCTCTTCTGCTCTTTCCTTCTTTTTAGTCTTTCCTGTTTTGGTTTTTCTAACAGATTCCTGCATACAAGTTGTTAGGATACTTAACTGATCAAGTTTTTTTTTTTTTAAAGAGAGCTTTCACACAAAAAGGTGATCCCTAATTGAATAGCCTGAAGTATTAAAGATATTAGCTCATGTATTAAAGATATTAGCTCATAAATAAATATTACACTCTGTATTATTACAGCACATGCCAACAATTTCACATCACCAGTAGATCCATTACATACGTATTTTAGCTGTAATTTCAAAACAAAAACAAAAAAATATTATATGCCAGTTGTATGCTATAGGATTACTTTATATTTTAAGTTAATTTTATATGTGTCTCATTGCAAGTAACATAATTACACATTTGATTGCTCACATCTGTAGATTTGTGCACTGTATGGTGACCATGACCTAAAGATATGAATCCTGGTCTGACGCTTAAGATATTTCTTTTTGTGCTTGGTGATTGAGAGGTGGAAGGACTCAAAGTTTCAAAGACATGATGATAATATGTTACAAAGTTTGAACTAACACTAAAGAATAACAGTAAACTAATCTCTGTGATTCTAAAAGGATGTAAAATCAGAGTGTTAAACAGCACCCAACAGGGTCCAAAGCACCTGCCCCAGTCTAGACATGTCACTGCAGTGCACTAATTGGCACGGACATGTTGAGAGACTTTGATAGTTACCTAGTTATTTATTCACTGTCTCTTTAAGACTGCAAGACAGACATTTTTTTCTCTACCAGCTTATGAAAACAGAAACTTTGCATACCTATGGAATCCCAAAGAATTGCTGCCATTTGGGTGCCCACTCTCCTAAACAGACAGGAATTCAAACGTTCTTCTTTCACCATCATCTTAATTATCAATCAATCAATCAATCAATCAAGTAATGATTTATACCTAAATATACCTGACCCAGAATCTGCCCCCCCTCCCCCCCAAAGGTGTAGTTTTTTCCCCCAACATGGAAGGGAGCAATTGGACTGGACACCTAGGGAAGGAGACCACTGTTTGTTTGTGTTTTACTGTGATGTGTTATCTGCATTAAGTATGTGCTCGTGTGTGTGTGCTCGTGTGTGTGTGTTTGTGTGTGTGTGTGTGTGTGTGTGTGTGTGTGTGTGTGTGTGTGTGTGTGTATCTACATGGCTGTGTGTTTTGTGTTAAATTTTGATGGTTGATTTATTTATTTTTGTCATGTAGCAGAGAGAGAGATTAAGAACTGTCACCGTTGCTGTGTTTCTTCCCAAACAGGCTAGCAGAGTCCCTGTTGCGCAGGCTGGGCTGGCTCTTGTAAATGGGGGGGCCCACTGCCCACCTCCAGCCGCCCCGAGCCTCCATGCCCGTAGGCACAGCTGGGTCTGACGAGACGGACGGGCACGGTTTGCTCTGGAGCAGCTGGAAGAGCATGGCGATCTCCGGGCCCAAGCGGGTCACCAGGCTGGCCCGCAACAGGTCCACCGTCTCCTCATCGCACTCCATCAGGCTTTGCAGAAGTTTTCCATAGAACCTGACGGAACAGGGACAAGGACCAAATTATTACTCTGATCCAGAGGGTTTTTTTTGTGGTTTTTTTTGAGCCCATGCACTAAACTGACAACTAGAGAGCCATGAGGAGCAATTCAATGAATTAAAAAAAATAGTGGATCTGAATTACTGACTCCACGTTGAAGCACAGACAACACTGTCTTCAAAATTTCATCATCCAGTTACCATCATCATCATCACCATCATCATCATCATCATCATCATGGTCAGCTCTTTACCTGTTGGGGAAGTGGCTGGGGAGCTGGGCCACCTCAGCGATGGCGTCAGGGTTGGAGCGCGCCACAGTGCAGATATCCAGCTTACTGTAGCACTCCTCCTGCACCTCCGAGATCATGCGCTGAAACGTTGAGCACCGCCGCACTGTCAGGAAGACCTTCGACGTAATTCCATTTGCGATACACTTTAGGCTCTCTTTCACAAAGGCCTTGCCCTGCACGGAAGTTGATAAAAGTCATGTTATCACTCTGAAAGAAATCTGTCATAAGCCTGCAATCATAGCTATACGAACTATATGAAATCTGACAAATGCATGTCCTTAAACTTGGCTAGCTGTTGACAGCCCATATCATTGAACCATTGGAGTAGATAATGTCCAACTAATGGTGCCTCTAGCCATATGGTTTAGCAATAATAAAGGGCAAAGTAAAGGCGATCCAAATATAGCATGCCTTTTCACTCGTTTTACCCCCACTGGTAGCACCACTGAGTTGGAGCCAGGCCAATATTTAAATGGCCATGTTGCCTTCCTATGTCCACACACCTACCTGAGTGTCAAATTTGGCCGCGCTGTAGAGGAAGGACTTGCAGATGTCATGCATGCCATCTGTGTCACACGTGGAGTTCTCCAGACAGGCGAAGGCGCCACAGCCCACCTGAAGGGCGCTGTTCAGACAGCGAGCTACGTCTGCTGCAGGGGGAGGGGGGGGGAACATTAATGCCACACAAACCACTCCCATCCAACATGCCAGAAAAAAATAAAAATAAAATAAGGACACAAACTTAATGTACACAAATATATGCATTCATTTATGCATATAGCACAAGGTTACACCTAAATACATGTACACGTTTGTTCTGTGGCAAGGGTTGGGAAAAAGTATGTGTCAAGTAATTAAATCAAATAATACGTAAAGCTAAATGACCTAATAGGAAATTCCAAGTCACTTCATTCCAAGACAAGATTTAAAAAAAACAAAAAACAAATAACAGCTACCTTGACTGGCCACTGAACACCTTCAACATTTAAAGACTTGGGCACAGTTTTAGATAATTGCTGTACATTTTCCTCATTGGCCACTGGTTTTATGGGTATTCCAGTGTTTCTGGTTCTTGGAACTGAGTTTGTGACCCATTGAACCAAAAATAGCGGCAGGTCTCCTGGGCCTCCAGTGGCAGGCTAGGAGATGTCTGCCCTGTAGATGCCCTGCAGAGTGGGGCAGTGGGGGTGTGTGTGTGTGTGTGTGTGTGTTAGGAGCATACAGTGAGAGAGAACGATGGCGGGGTAGGGTGTGTGTGTGTGTGTGTGTGTGTTAGGAGCATACAGTGAGAGAGAACGATGGGGGTAGTGTGTGTGTGTGTGTGTGGGTGTGGATGATGTGTGTGTGTGTGTGGGTGTGGGTGTGGATGATGTGTGTGTGAGTGTGTGTGTGTGTGTGGCTGTGGATGATGTGTGTGTGTGTGTGTGTGTGTAGGTGGATGATGTGTGTGTGTGGTGGGTGTGTGTGGGTGGATGATGTGTGTGTGTGTGTGTGGGTGTGTGTGTGTAGGTGGATGATGTGTGCCACACAGGACTGGGTTCTGCTGACTGCTGTGTTTGGCACAAGATTCACTGTTTCCATTATTCTCACATGTGACAAGACAATAACGCCCCGCTCAACGAGACGAGTGAGCACGCCAAAACCACCAGCAGCGCCCCACACCACCAGAGACTATAAACACTTAGCAGTACATGCTCGTTCCCAGCGTCAGGTCTGGTCTGAGCCTTACTCCTCAGAGAGAGAGAGAGAGAGAGAGAGAGAGAGAGAGAGAGGGAGGGAGGGAGGGAGGGAGGAAGAGAGAGCGAGAGTTTATATGGGAGTAGTGTGAGAGACATAACCACAGAACTATTGTTCTGACTGGGTCTATTTTTTTTTCTTCTTCAAAAATTTGTCAAGCTCCAGCGCCAACAGATCTGGCAAGATCCAGCGATCTGAAATAACCAGAAAACCCCTTCAGTGATACCCTGTGAATACCTCCATTGTGCAATGAGACGAGACTTTACAAACGGAGACGAGTTCAAAACAAGTGCGCAGCTGACGTAATTCGTAATTTGTCAAGCAAATTTAATACTTGCATTTTCCCGACAGTCAGCATAGAGGAGGACTGATATATGTGACCTATACTGCGTGATGAGGAAAGCTGGGGCTCATCACAATACCAGGGATGGGGAAAGACCACCGAATGAGCAAACTGAAATCCAATTTACTATTGATCGGTCCTCCAATGGTGGCCATTGTCACGAGTCAAGTGCCATGGTCATGTAAAATACTGTAAGCCATGACATTCAGAAGAAACGATCCAGGACAAAGTAGTAAAAGTGTTCATTTTGAGCAAACTAGAGGTAATGCGAAGTGGATACGACCCTGTAAAATATGTCTATTATAGATTTTAAATATAAGCCACAGCTTCCACTCATGGCTTTCTCTCTCTGTTCAAATAGTTTGCACTCAGGTGTAGTGGGGTGTCAGACATGGCTGCCAGGGTCACGCACCGTATCTAATTATCAATGCCTGTCTGTCTCTCTTAAACAGAAACCTGTACAGTCAGGCTGACATTCATTATGAAAGTGTGTCAGGCCGGGGCCGAGTCCCTCATTACCCTGTGATCCCATGCCACACCTGATACGATCAGTAAGTCATCTGCATGAATTGGCTATCAGCACCAGCAATCTCCCACAGAGAGAAATGTCGTAGCTGATTTAGACCACACAGATACGGACTTGTCCTTTCTCAGACATCCAAAAAAAGTTTTTGGAGAGTGGTAAAGCGACAAATGAATGTCTTAGTGTCTAAGGCTTCATCACCACCTGACAAGCATATCTTTGTTTAACACCGTGAAACTGGAATAGGCTTCATTTGACCTGGGTAAGCCACTCAAGCTGTTATGTGTAATGAAACCAAAAACTTGGCCTATACTTTTGTATAAATGGGTGTTACGGTGCTATGTGGACATGTGCTTACGAGCCTCAGCTTGGCATGCCATAGATGGTTTTGGCACAAAGTTGTTATTAGAAAATATTATATAGGTGCCGTACAAGTATATAAGGCCGGGGTGTCAAATTCATATTAGGTAGTGGGCCGGATTTGTTGGAATGAGATCTTGTAGGGGGCCGTCATTGTCATGGTCATTATCACTTTTCTACATGGGTATCAGAGTGTTGTTTAATTATATCACTTATGAGGAAACAAGTACACAATAATGTACTGCTGTCATATACTGCTCTTTCTCTCTTGAAATACCCTTACCCATGTTAGTTTTTCTGCTTCTTCCTTCCTGAGGATGGTTTGTAGATTGCTAGGTTTAATCAATTGATCATATCATAGAGTTATTGCTTGTAACACATTGTTGAAGACAACTGGATGTGAATATCTTTTTTTCTAATTTTCCCTTCCTACCCAAAACATCTGGGTATGAAACCTGCTGGCGGGCCTGATCTGGCCCCCGGGCCTTATGTTTGACACCCCTGATATAAAGCCTCACAAACATAGCTATCCCTCAGCTGTGCTAATTGACTGACGGGTCCAAGTACAAGGTGGGTAAATTGTACATAAAATAGGATTACATCACAATGTGGTATCATAATGATGGTTATTTAGCTGCCAACTCACTAAACATGGAGAGACATTCACTGCTGACCGGGAGGTTTCATCATGATTGCATGTTTAGATTAACTGGAATTTGTGCAATGGTAAACAGTGAGCCCAATGGTCACAACACTACAGGTGAGCCATTAGCTATGGTTAAAGTACATATTAATAAGTTAAGTACATAAAGTACAAAGTCATATTATCTGCATTTAATGGCCAGTGATCATGACTATTGAGCTCACTGAGTATACGGAGAAGGCATTCAAACCATCAAAGAAAGAAAAAAAAAAAAGCTCTGCTTGACAGTCAGGTTTAGGTATAGTCACATATGCTCTTTTGATAGTCTTTGACAATGAGCATGTGGTTTTATTCTGCAAACTAGCCAAGACTTTTACATGACAACCTTGTATCTCTCTGAGAATCTAGTTTTTCCAGGTTGCTTAGTGAAACCTTCTGAATGAAGGCCCTTCATCTGCACCCATCTGAGCACCACAGAAGGGCTGTCCTTCACTGGTTCTAAGTAGGCTACCACTGAGAGGCCCTTCAGCACAATCAATGCTGCCCCCCAATCTGGTGCTCTCATTTCAAAGTTGTCCCTATATGGCCAAAGTCACATCTGGCTAAGAGACAGCCGTTTTGTACCAACAGTAAGCCTTTGTTGTATTACTTCTGCCAAGAAGGTTATTTTTTTAATGTAATTTGCTTTAGTGTAATTTCCTTCGGCCCAGGCGCAGCTCTGTGTTTTCTTTGCGCCCTTGACGTCTGATGTTTTTGGATTGGGAATGATTTGAAATCATCACAATGCGGCCGCAGTGTTCTTGATGGACAGTACATTTACGTTAGTATATCTCTTCTTTCCTCACACTGGTGGATTTAGGGAAAGTCTGACTTAGTAGCCAGCTCCACTCGACTCCACAGCCTTGTGTTGCCAGCCAATATCTTACTGCACAGATTAAATGAGACTTAATGCCCTCAGCCCTTCCCATTAGCAATGGCTATCATGGCAACACTGATTAGAGTCCTTGGATGAGAAAAGTTTGTGCTTGTATAGGCTACTATTAAAGGTCAAGGCATTTAATATCAAAGGAATGGTTAAGTTAATTTGAATTGATAGGTAATGGATGGTATGTTGTAAAACTTTTTGATTCTCATTTCTCAATCCATTAAAGTTGCTCCTGTCTTTCCTGCAGACACAAATCCATGCAAAATCGTATTGCTCCAGGCAGCTTTGGCAAAATGCCAATACACCTACAGTGTCTACAATCAGATTGGATGAGGAGTTGGAGAATGGCTATTCACCGATTTTTCAGTTTTATAGTCTCCTGGATCCAGTGTAGTGCTGGCTTCTACCGCTTTGTTACTAAAGCACTGAGTCAGTACATGTTTCCCCGGCAACTAAGCACAACAGGAAGTTATGCAAATACCGTGTGGCGCTTGACAAAGGTTTAACGTCTACTGTCCACACAGGGCAGAATTGGGCGTGCAGAAGGCTATTAAAGAGAGAGAGAGAGCGAGAGAGAGAGAGGCGTATTTCACTTGTCTTGTGAGGGATGTGTAATTGCAGGCACGCAGTGCATTCTTCTGCATTGGGGAATATTTTTTTCCAACTATTTTTTTTGTCCTGCATGTGTGCGCTGATATTTGACTGTTGGAATGGAATTGATAGTGTCATTCTCACACTCAAGCGCACCCACTGGTGAAAGCATAATATTCTCCACAGATTTCTGTTACAGCAAACTAATTTCTTGACATACTGTGACGTATTGTCTGGTGTCATATATAGATGTCTTTAAACTGTTCAGTCGCCTATGTTCATACACCACCCAGTTCTTCAGTGCCCCCTCCCCCACGAATGGATGAATGAACCTTAAGATGTGTGAATGA